>NC_090205.1:8947500-9200000 GCF_033026475.1 Channa argus
ATAATAAATACATAAGGGTTCATGTAAGTACATGTACAAAAGGATTAATTCAAACAATAGTCTATAATGTCACAGTAGTCTATAATGTTACTCTCATTTTGAGAAGTACCAGAGTAAGTACAGTTATTAATAAGAGTTATTAATAGAATTTTATTCTAGCTGCCTTAAAAAAAACTGTAGATTTCTCTGCTATCTGAAAAATGTGTGTAAAATGGAGAAGCATGGTGCTGCTTTTTGGGGAAAGGAGTCTTGAGACAAGCATGCAGTTCCTTAGTACAGTTATGACGCTGCATTTCAGGTAACAAACGGAAGAGAGAAGTTCTACTTCTTAATCTTAGTGGACTTGCTGAAGATGGTTGGGACCGGGACACAAACCTGCCAAAGTCCAGTGAAGGAGTAGGTGCTGGCTGACTCGTGACAGAGGAGCTTGTCTCGGTCTATAGAAACTTGGGCAGTATCCTTCATGGGACCTATCAGGCCACATGGTCACAGACCTGATACAGGTCTGTAAAGGGCTGTTGCTGCAGTTGCAAAAATTCTGCATAGAGGCCTTTATTGTTATTTTACTAATGATTATGAGAAGAAACTTCCACTGGTTAATGTAGCTTCATCTGAGTTTACATGATTACAAAGGTGCTTCGGATGAAAGTTCTCTCAAACATTGTGAGCAGGAACATCACTGATAAGTCACTGAGAGTCTATAGAAGCAGTATTTGTAACCTATTCAGTGCTCATAAATATTAATATGCAGTTTGTTTATTGTAATTTTTTAACATAGGAAGAATATAATATTTTCAGGGCACCCAAGATTTGGAGGCTTTGAAGTTAGAGTTTCCACTTTGATTGGTTTTGACTATTGTGCCTAGTTGCAACTGTGATTGGACCGTCACTGCTTGGGGAGGGGACTACAACAGTTCTTCCTGTAGCTGAACAGTCATCACCTGCCGTCACACCTGTTCTTCCTCCCCAGTCAGCCTGCCAACAGCCGACTAGCAACACACACTTTACATATTGTCTGTCTTTTTTTAAGTAGGTCTAATTACTGTACTCTGAGTGCCTGTTTTTGTCAGCGTTGGACTTTTGGGAATCTACCAGGATTGGATTTTTTCAATATATATATTTTTTTGCATCACTAAATATATTTTTTTAAACCAAGGTCACGTAAACTGCTTTTTTTTCTTATCTGCATTGCCTCTTTATCTGTATTTATCTTTTGCGTAACGTATGCTTATTTGTGTAGTAACTGGCAGTTTTCATAAATGATAAGTGTTCATAACTGTTTTTTTAACAATATGGTTGTTTTCCAATTTTTATGCTAACAATTTTACCCACATATTCTATAGTACTCTTTGTCTCTCCTATTTTTTGGACTCTGTCTGTATTAATGATCAATCTTGTTGAAGCTTTTTCCGGATGCAGTAAATTATAGATTGGTTGCTAATGACGCCCTCCTGTGGTTACATATCTTAATACATTTATGTTACTTGCTGAAACATAACGGTGCTTTTTATGCACACAGTAATTCCGTTATGGATCATTTCCGTTATGGATCATTTCTTTGATCATTTCTATAGTATTACATACTATTTGTTTTCTGTATCACTTGAAGATCTTTTGCTTTGTTGCATTTGTGCTACTTAAAGACGTGTTATGTTATGTGACAATAGTTATGACAGATCAGCTATATTTACTGCATTTATCAAAACAACCATTTCAAAATACTTGAAAGAATTAAGAAAAGCATTACAGAATTTATAAAGAAATTATAAAGAATTGGTTCACAGGTTCACAAGCCATTAAATACAGAGTTATAAAATCACAAAAAGCAGAAGAAATACCACCGATTTGGCATCTCTTTCTTTGAAAACAAGAATATTAGTGTTGCTGTCCTGAATCTCTGCATGTAATTACTAAGTGATCTCCTCATATTATATCTACTAGTCATCCAATATATTCGCGATATTTCTGGGTGCAACTCTAAACTTGGCTCAGCCTGGATCAATGGCCTTGAATGCTGCTCACATTCAGGAACAAACAAAAACCATCAGTAACAAGTGTCATCTTTGCCAGTGTGTGCAATGCAAAGTTGTTTCCTTAAAGACTTGTTTATGTACTTTTTAAATAGCTGATGTGAAAGATTTCAAACATTTTATTAATAAGTGTAGTTTTATTTGGTTGAGGACTCAATGCTAGACTTTTTGTATTTGTGGGCTGTTTTTTGAATTACACTCATGCCTCATAGTGGTTAAATAAAATTCAAATTATATGTCAGAAGAGTCCAACAGCAAAGATAAGAGCAGCATTTAACAGAGAACAAGCAGTTTTATGTAGGTAGCTGGCACAAAGTCTGGGAGCAGATTCACGTCAGGCATGTTGTGGAAAAGTCTGGAGAAGTGGAGACTGTCAAACGTGCTCTAACCTGTTGCAGAAATTTTCAATTTTACCACCACAAGCTGCCTCATCACAGTCAAGAAAGGTAAAGAGAAATGTATTTAAGAGCAAATATCTGCACTTTTCATTTCTCTACACTTCTAATCAAAGATGTGTTACTTGTTACAGTCACATTTATTTAAGAATCAAACACTAGCAACTCAGGAATCGCTTCACTAAACCAGGTGCCGGCCAGTGAAGGGAAGCTGGAAGATACCATTTAACAATGTCTTCCCCCACTCCATCCCCATCTAAGATGGTATGTTCCAGCTTCTGACGACTGCACACACCTGATTCAGGTGATCACACGTGGGTATTGCAGGGTTAGTTGGAAAACAAGCAGAGCCGGGGGCGTTAAGGAACAGGAATGAGAACTAATGATCTAGAAGAGTCAGTCACAACAAATGATGTTCAGGGTTTAATTGCTGCTTCTTTTAACGATTATTAGATCTAAAACTGGCCAATATATTGTTTGCCAGCCCTTTACTAAAGTGCAAATTACCACGACCCGGCAGTAGATCTCACGCAAGTAAATCTAGTGGGCAGCTCTGTGATGGTTTATTTTAAAGTGTGTCACAGCAGCTACAAAGTGTAACACAATTATTACGGAGGCCAGGAAGGGAAAAGATGCAGTGGGAGGTTAGAACTATTTAAGAAAATAAAAGGTTTTTTGGTCTGTTGTAAGAGTTTGCTAGAATGTGCAGAATTGGCCACAGGGTGAAAAGGTCATTTCTCATCTCAGTGTGAGTTCAGTCGTGGCTGTGGGACAGCTCGTGACCCCTGGTGGCTTTAGGCCGGGATTCTTTGATATGGACAAAACACACAACATGTACAGATAAGCACTCATGGGACTTTACTCTGTCAGCTATTTAACAGGTGACATCAAATAATTTTTCCACATTGCATGTCACATCGTTTTATGTGTGGGCATAAAGTACGTACTTTAGTTTTAGTACAAGTTGTTTCTCTATGCAATACACTGACATGTTTTCATGGAAACGTAACTACTTTTTGGATGTTTAATTCGGACACAGTTCTATGATTTAATTTGTCTTAAATACTTACTCAGTAAAATAAAATTTAAAAAAAGAAATTATTTATTATTCATGGATCATAGATCATAGATGTTGAAAATAGATGTTCACAGATAATTTTTTGTTTGTCTCTTTCTGTATTCCCGTCCTTTTCTGGCACCACTGGGTTTCCATACTCCCGTCTAACAGACTTTAGTCCAAATCTGTAGTCCAGCCTAACTGTGTTAAACCGGCCCTGCAGAGGATGTCCCATCCTTACGCCCCCCCCCCCCCCCCCCCTCCACAACATCCTCTCTGAGGTGGAGAAAGAAAGCCGAGAAAAGAGACCTCTGAGAGACGGAATGAGAGAGGAACAATTGGCACATGTGCAAAACATCTGTAGCAGAAATAATAAGTTCACCTTTACTGTGATGGTATGACGGCTGGTAGGGGAGGACGCACGTGATTCAATCCGGTTTTGGACGAGGGGACCGAGCTGGGGAGCGTGTCTGTCAGGTAAGATCGCGTTCGCAAGGCAGCAAAGCTCGGCCGCAGAATTTTGGGTTATGTCAGACTTTGGGAGCTAATAGTGGGAAACAAGCTGTGTTTCTGTTTATGGAAGCGTCGACAACTGCGTCCGTTTAAGGAGGTCAGTGAGTTTAAAACACGCACGCACACGCACGGGTTGGTTGGTCACATTTCTGCCGTGTGCGCTCACAGGCTGCAAACTACTGTCAATGTGTTCATGCTGAAAAGCAACGGTGAATTAAAAGATGAGACAGGAAAAATACGGTTTTAACAAACCCGTAATAAATACTGCAGTATCATTACAAACACACCCCTCAGTAGGATTCGTAATTTTTTCCCATTTGTATATTTCTGGGGAAATATACCGGAGTTTCTGGTTCTGTTGGTGTACAGTTTCTGCTGGTGGCCCCTTGCAAACTCAGAACTTTAAGGCATCATGTCTGCATACAACATGCAAGTCTCCATTCATATTTAACCATGAAAACAACCAAATTATAATTAATTTGTTTGTTTATGGAAGCGGTGAAATGCAGCAATACCATCAGTTAATTACCTCAGAATCGATACTGTCAGTCTTTCTAGCTTTTTTTCTTTAGATTCCAGTTTTTCACCCTCTCATTTTAGTGCATTATTATTATTATTATTATTATTATTATTATCATATTATGTGGACTGCAAAGTTTAGCCACAGGAGGCGCTGTTGCATTGATACTTTGTCCAAATGGTTGCTGCTCTCAGCATTTTGGCCATCTTTAAAAAGAGGCCAAAGAATGGCCAAGTACTTGAGAAATATTTCTGTCCCCATTAAGGCATTTTAGTCGTTTGTTTGTCCCCTAATCCGTTGTTTTGTGTTGTTACTCAGTCTTGGGTGGCATCTCACCTAAGACATCTAATTATGTCCATTAATTCATTATTTCCATTAACACTGGATTTATCTTTTGAATAGTTTGTAATTGATTTTTTTTCCACCAAAATGTTGGAAACTTGTGAGACATGCAATGATAGCTCTGACTAGCCCAAGCTGACGGAGATAAAACCTGCAGATATTCCATTTCTTGTCCTTTTAACCATAAATGTTTTGTCACTGTTTCCTCACAAAATAAAGAAATACGCTATTATCTGTTGTTAGGGGGGCTGTTACCTTTGGACAGGACAAGACATGTAGAATAGAAACCCAGCCCACCCACCTCTGGAGTGTATCTGATGTTATTCTAAACTGCTCCTGGCCCCAGCTCCATGAACATGGTCTCAATAGCGTCAATAAAGCCAGTAATAAAGAAAAAGATAACTTGTGCGTTCAGAGGGAGTTGGTGGTAAAACTGAAACATTTTCCTGTTGAAAACAGTTTATCCATCTTTTAGTACTACTGTACTACTCCGGGTCTTTAATGGTTGCCTAGCAACTTCATGCTGTGCATTTAAATGCATTTTACAGTAAATTTACAGTCAGATTTCTCTATTAAGATGATTTATTAAACATGGGAATAAGAGGGCATGTTTTCAGGAAGACAGATTGGAGAAGCCTTAGATCTCCATCTAGATGTTTCCTGCAGAATGAGTGGTCCTCGGCTCTTTGTGTTACTGTGGAGGCAGGGTGGCTGAATATCATGAAGCTATACACGGTGCAATAAACAGCTAGAGTCTGACTTAGCGTCTGGAAGTTTAAGTACGTCATCCTCCAACATTGAACATTTGACTATCTGACTATTTAGAATTGTCTATAACAGGGGGGCAGTGTAGCTCCTGCCCTTCTGAATTGTAGTGTAGTAGATTATGTAAATGTGTGATTTCCTGTTTAACTTGATGCCCTGTTTTCCTTTGTGCATCATGTAAACTCACACGCTGTGACAGTTGTTTGGACTATGGAAATGAAACCGACTTAACTTGATTTGATACGGCTCTGTTTGCTGCCTCAGTGTCTTTACAGGCTGCTCGCCAGGTTTACAGTGCTTTGTAAATACCACAAGTAATGATGAGAATGTAGACATCTTCACAGCTTGGTGCCGCTTCTCCTCATTACTGTCACCACTGACCTGCGAAAAGAACAACATCTCCTCATTTTCAGTACGTGGCTGTTGGCATCTGATAGTAGAAGCTTACAACACATGTCATCCGTCTGTAGGAGGATACATCGTGGTCTGATACTCCTAAAACTGTGGACGAAATGCAACACATTAGGTCGGAAGGAAATCAGCTAGTTGTGTTTTTCTTTTCTTATTTTTAGTCAAGCTGTCATTTTGGGGCTGATATGGTCAGCAGGTTGGTTTCTGCTCAGCTCGAAGTGTTAAAATATGTTCCTGTTTGTCTTGTTGTGGCTGATGTTTGATAAGACATTGACTAGAAATGCTGCTGTCAACAGAAGACTTTAACGTTCCTCGTCTGAATTGTTGTAAGTTGCATATCAGAGGTTCAAATGTATCATTTGTTTAACAGAAGGGGGAAAACCAGTTTATTTTTTCTAAATCCTCTCAATAAATAATAAAATGATTAAAAAAAAACAGGTTGTCACATCTCTTCAATTTATATATAACCATAAATCACTACTTTCTTTGTACACTGGATTTTAAAGAGAAATGTACTACAAAGTCTGAACTGTTGGACAGTATAATAAACTATACGTAAACACCAAATTTAGACAAAAGGTTCATACGTTTTGATCTATTCAAATGCAAATGAGACCACATTTTAAAAAACTATTGTAATTGTTCACAATAACAACAGAAATCCTCAACTTAAAAATAATTGCTAATTAACGTAGTACATATTCACTATGCCATGATTGTTTTCAAAGTTAAATAATAAGTTTGTGTATTTATTAATAATTTAGTTCACATTATGTTAATTGTGAAAAATGCTTATCACACCTTTCCAAAGTTCAGGTTGATATTTTTAAATAGTTTCTTCTAACCACTAGCCCCAAACTCAGAGACAGTTCATTTGTAATGATTTAAAGCAGGGGGGAATGATTTCATTATTAATCAGAGATTCACAGTGTCTCTGTTAATTGTTTTTGATAAGCAAACTTTCCTGAGCTCAGGCTGTGATCACACCAACTCCTCAGAAGATTTCAAAAGTACTTTTCGTGACACCAAGCTGGTGTTAAATTTGCCTGTAGGCAGATTAATAATCTAAAACTAAAGCTTGTGGTGTTTGTATTGCCCTGAGACTGAACCTTGACCCCAGGTAACCCCTCCCACCTGTCAACAGGATACGCTGGCAGCCACAAGCCCTCCCTCTCTCTCTCTCTCTCCCTCTCTCTCTCTCTCTCTCCCTCCCTCACTCTCTTGTGCATGTCTTGACATGCCAAGAGAAGCACCAGGGGAGGGAGGAGACTTAAAACAAGAAAAACCAGAGA
The DNA here is from genome assembly GCF_033026475.1 of Channa argus. Lineage (NCBI taxonomy): Eukaryota > Metazoa > Chordata > Actinopteri > Anabantiformes > Channidae > Channa > Channa argus. Next base: position 8,954,826 of record NC_090205.1, read on the forward strand.
GCATGAGAGACACGGAGACGGGAATGAGATAAGAGGGAGGTGTGAGGTATGAACGGAGGGTTGGAAAGAGCTGAGAGTGTGTGAAAGAAAAAGGGACTTTCATTCTAAAGCTGCAGTTTAGGATTTAAATCTTCAGAAAAAGCAGCAGAGAAGCTGAGAGGAGGAAAGACTGTAGCTGTAATTGGGGGACGGATGACGACTCAGTGGAAGGGTGAGATACAGTGTCATTATATCTGTGAAAAACATGCTGTCACTTCTTTTCCTGACTCATGCCTTCTTCGTCTTTTTGATTTTTCACAGCTCCACGATCTCCAGGAGATGTACGATGAGCCGAGGTGATCATAGATCCTCTTCTCCGCATTGCTGTTTTAAACCCAGCAACAAAACGATAAGGATGAGTGAAGAAAATGATGAGCAGGAGCACTAGCTGACTTATCCTTTCTCTGGCTCCTCTTGTCAGTCTCACGCCTCAAGACCCGCAGGGGGGGAGGACGCCAACTGATAATAATCACCTGATGCAACACTTTCAGGAACTGGCAGTGTGAGGAGATACCCGGGCATTGCCCAGAGCTATCACCAACTCGAGCTGTCATCAGCTGCAGCTCCACCTAAGAGTCGGAGTGAGATTTGTGGAGGAGCATGGAACGTGGGGTTCAGAGTGGTGAGTTGTCCTCTGGGTGTCACACCACGAGGAACAAATGAGCAGCAGTAGAATTGGCAGCAGCTCCAGCTTGCTGCAGGGCCGTCCTTTCTACTGCCGGGAATGGGCCCTGGATAAGCTGCGTCGCTGCCTGGATGCCCGCTCCGTGCCGGGACAGCCACCGGGGCTGCTGGTGGTAGGCGGTCCCGGCGCTGGGAAGACCGCTTTGTGCACCGAGGCGGTGTGGCCCACTTCGAAAGCCGGGGTGGCCGTCGGGCTGGCACCACGCTGCCTGGCCTCCCACTTCTGCCAGAGGGAGGACCAGAGGAGTACGGTGCTTTGGAGGTTTGTGCTGGGCCTGGTGGAGCAGCTGAGGGCCTCACCTCTACTCTCTCCTGGGTACAAAGAGATTCTCAACAGCCCGTCTGTATCGTCAGCTCTGGAGCCTCTCACCTGTCAGAGAAACCCTGATGATACCTTCAAAAGGTTTGTTTCACATTTGTCTTACTAAGTTTTATTTTGAGAATTCTCAAAGTGAGGATGTCCTGGCAGTTTTCTGATGGGAAAGTCACACACTTGAACTGAAGGCAGTAGCTATTTATGCAGCCAGATTCAAGGGAAATTTCAAGTTTGCCAATTGAGAGGGGGAGGAGAGGTGTTGAAAGGCAGGCTTTTGGCGAGTGTGTGCATGTTCAAGAGTGTGGCTCAATTCCAGGCTCAACACAGCAAGATTTATGTGGGGTATCTACAAACTGTAAGTGGTAATATTGTTAATGAAAGCAGGAGCAGCGGGCAAAAGGTGGTTTATCAGATCAGCGACGACAACTCGGGGAAAACCTGTGTCACAAGTTGCTTTTGGTTTGAAAATGGTTTTTAAAATGTAGTTGTCGTCACCTTCAATCAGCCACAACATTAGGTTTGAAACCACATTTTTACATTCTGTGTTTCTCCCCTAATGTTTTGACATTAGATTTTTAGAGGCTAAAGGCAGAATTATGCATAATTCACGCTCCAGCAGACACGTGCTCGCACTATTATATATGCTACAGTTGGGGATGTGTACACTGACACCTTCCAACCGTTAGCACTACAAAATAAACGGTGAATCTGGACAGTGGTCAAAAATAATAATAAATGATGATGTGAATTATAACTGAGTAGAACAGTGAATCAGAAAAAAAGCTGCAGACTCTGAGCAGAAAAAGAGTGAGTGGGTTTTCTCTTAAATAGAAGTGAATGTCTATCGGTGTTTAGGCTGTTGACAGACTGAGTGTCTGAAAGCTGTGAATAGAAATGCATGTAGCCCTGACTGAAGAGAAGCCAGGACCGTCACAGGAAAGTGAAAGCAGTAGCCATTCTTCCTCGTGTTATATTTATTTCTCCTCTCATAATGCTGCCCATTCACAGCACACACAAAGGGCCTCCAGTGGGAATGAATGCTACAGTGTTATTTACAACACAACATCCTTTCAGAGAGGGAATGAAAAAAGAACAAAGACGTGAAAAATGTATCCAGCACCCTGGGTGACCGTCTCGGCACCAGCCGGCGAGGTCACTCTCCTCACCCGGAACTTTTTTTTTTTTTTTTTTTAACTCTCCTGGTGTGTTTACTCAGCAGTGAGTCTGACCCTGTTACACTCCTCCTGTGTTTGCTTTGTGTCAAGTACTGAGCTGGATTCCACACTCCCCTCAGACTGGCTCACAGCCAGAGATGCGGCATCGCCGTGCGAGTTTACCTGCCGACAATCTACTGAAACATGGGCTTCGATGGGCAGTGAAAGGACACATCAGTCAGCAAGTCGTCTTCATTGAACTTTAATAGTGCTGCTCCCTCCGATTGGAAACGTCTGCAGACAGATTTAAAGTTGATAAATTGCTCACAATCTGGGAATTTAAATCGCAGCACGCTGAAGAAACCCATGTGGACATGTGCACACCTGTGCTTCAGTTCACTTCGCCTCAGAATAGATCGGCCATTGTTGCCTGGTATTTTTGGTCACTTTTATGTTCACACTAGTTTCTTACAGACATGCAGAGATGAATAAATGCATCACATGAGTCATGCGGGCTGACATATTGCTCCACTGCTGCTCTGTCTTTACTTGTGTGAGTGAAGGCTGCAAAAAGAATTTATACGTGGAACATATGACAAGCAGGTGCAAACAGGACGAATAATGAATAAAGTCTCTGTTGCTTTTTAAATCGCTTGTCAGTAAATTTACTGACAAAAGTACAGGTTATGAATTTGTAATTTAACTCTGCTACATTGATTTTACCATGTCTTGGCATAGGCAATAACTTTTAAATACATCAATTATTATAATCCAATAATATAATGTGCACTATTCTGAAAAGTCTTTATGCATAAAAAGTACTTCAGCTGTTTTTAGTTTTAAATATTATTTCCCTTGGTACTTTTACTGGAGTATATCTACTCTGTGGTGTTGCTAATATTATTTAGGCCAAACATCTTAATGCTTTTTCCACCCTGTTTACTTAATTATCTTTGATATTTGCAAAAACTCTGCATATCACAGAGTCACAGAGTACATCTACTATAATGTGTGTAATGCACAGCCCGATGGGTTTACAGTGAGCTAATGGTTTAAAAAATAGACGCAAGAAAGTAGTTTAGCTCTTGTTTTCAGGATAATATCTCATATCTATCTCATATCTATGTCATTGGCCCACTTTTTTTTTTATAGCACAGTCACTTGGAGAAACTAGTTTCCCTTTGATTGTGGTCATTGGGCAGTGGCAGCGTTTTAGAGAATGGGACCAAAATATGCTAAGTCACCTCTCCAGGTCCAAAGAATTCAGCACTGGATGAGCAGTTCAGGAAGTCAGTGATTGATGTTGGTTTGGAGTAAGTGTACCTGCAAACTTAAGGGTCAACGGTCGCCCACAGACTTGTGTCCAGGGCGGCAGTGTGTGGGCTGAATGAAGCGCAACACTTTAAGCAGCAATAAAAAGGTCCATTCCACTTCCTCCTCCACTCTAGCTTTAATCAGATGACTAAAGCACACAGAGGTAAGATAAGACTGTCATAACCAAAATGTAGCTGTCACCCAGGGCAGAGTTACAAGCTGCTTTTATTTGCAGGATAGTCTTGATGTGAAGGATAAGGATACTGTGTAGTTAGAGACATAATTCACACACACATATAAAGGCTTTGTCTATAAATATCCTACAATAATTACATAAGTTGGATGTAAAACACTGACTGACATAATGTACTGGGTATGATAATTACTTTTTTAAAATATGAATTGCAGCGTGTGTCTGATAAACAAAGAGTAGCAAAAACATTTTCTCCTTCCAGCCTCCCACATTTCAGTCTTTTGCAGTTTTTTAATCTTCTAAAAGCCTGTAGATTGCGTCTCAGAACTGTCAATGCTGTTACCTAATAACCGATTTGTTATAAGAAAAGGTGTGTTACCATCAGTTTCCTAGGATCTGATCTGATGTACACGTCCTCAGTAATAAACAATGGAGACAAATGTATGGACACATGAAAGTGCCACCAGTTAATGTGTGTTTGAAAACAGTATCGCACGGTTCCAAACGTGTGTTTTCAGGACATTTGGTGGACGTGCATTATTTACTAAAGTCTGATCGTTATGAATAAATGTCAGCCCCCCCTCCCCCCAACCCCCCACTGATATGATGTTGTTTACCCCAACGCTTTCAGTTTATGGCCCTGCTGCTTTCAGTTTTTCATTTAGCTTCACTGGCTTCTCAAATAACTGAAACGTTGATGCATTTCTGTCACATTGTCTGTTTACAGCTTGGATGACCCCCGTGTGTGTTTTTATCAACACTCCTGGAGCTGTTTCCTCCTTGGTAGCAGCTTATTCTGCTGTTACAACAGTGAAAACACTCAGGCTGCTAATATTAGGTCCAAGAAGCACAACACAGCACATCATGCCCACAGACTGTTGACAGTTTTAAGGCTGAAAAGAGTCCGAATTTTATTTTATGTTTTTTTGAAGCATCTTTGATGACAAAAGGTTACTGGACCTTGTGGTCATTCTTGAACATAGACATTAACACTAATAACAGACCACACAAACGCACACCCTGTATTTGTTCCAGGATAATTGAGTTCAGCCTCTGTGTGACCCGTTCATACAGGATAATCACTGTTTGTCACCTTCAAAACGAGATCCCTGTGTTGTTCAGTACAAATCACGGATTTGAACCAGAGCTGGTACAAATATATTTGCTCAATATGTTGTTAAATGTTTGGTTATTAAATGTGTTTAACAACATCCTCAGTGCATTTAAGCATTTAACATGTAAGTTAACTTTTATTGCATTTGTCCATAAACTGTCCCATGGGGTTTTTGTAGGAAATGTCAGTGGACCACTAAAGAACATTCTCTGACAATCCTGAGTATCTGCACAAATGCTTGTGCCAATCCGTCAAATTGCCGTTAAGACTTTTCAGTCTGAACCAAAGTGGCGCACTTAGATCTCCATCCGTAGACTCCTGCTGGGAGACCAGCTACACGTAACACAAGTTTGAATAAGGTTTATTGTTAACAATGCTGAGAGTAGTTGTTAGTATCCAGTACATTTTACTCCAGGAAGTCTTAAACCCCCTCACCCTTAAACTGGCTCTGATTGGCCTGGACAAACACAAGTTTCATAAACGTAGGATTACTATGTAGTTATGAAATGTTCACTTTCTTTAGGAAGTTTTATTCATCCATCAGCTCCGTGCCTCATGTTGACAGTAGAATTTCATTCTTCTCACACCCACGTGCCTCAGGCCTCTTAAGTCTAGATTTAAGAATAAGAGGAAAAAGACAAAAAAAAATAAAATAAAATCTCTCTTTGCTGCCATGCTGGGCACTGTTTGATGCATTGTTGATGTTTTAACCCATGAAGGCTGAATGTCTGCGTGAGAGGAGCTGTTGCAGAAATGATGCCATTCAGGAAAAAAGTGGTTTAAACTGTGCTTCTAGATATGCGTGTTTAATACGAGCTTACCACTTTCTCTTCCATCTTTTAGTTGATGTAATGTTAATGTAGTAGACGGGCACATTATGTTCATCGCCAGCATGGAATGCAACACTGTTAACCTTCTTTTGATTATTTTTGGGGTGATTTTACTGATTCGTGGTTTTTTGTGGTTTAAGTTTTACACCTTCTGTTTGATTGTGGGAAAGCTTTGGTATAAGCATGTGACTTTTTGACATTTTCTGTCTGTTTGATCTTCCTCTGGATTAATGCTGTATTTTATGTTCAACCTAAGCTTCAGGCACCTCACAGTAAGGAGAGAGATGTGTGGCTATGTTACTGTTGTGCATGTACAAGTACAAACCCGTGTGTGTGTGTGTGAGTGTGTGGGGGTGGGTGAGTGAGTGAGCGTGCCGAGGGCGGAGTAGGAAATTTTATTTAACCTGAGTCACTGGCGGATCACAGCAGGGTGTGGGTGCTGACTAAGATCTTTAAAAGACTGTTATACTGTGATTTAGTCTTTGAATTGTTTTACTGTTTTACGACATATTCCGGTGTTTCTTCAAAGCAGGAGATTCAGTTTTCCATTTTTATTTCCTTTTGTTTCCAGCTGCTTCCCAGAGCTAAAGGTTTGAGATAAATGCTGCTCTAATATTACAGTGGTTTGAGTCAATAATGTAGAAGCATCTTGTTCAGTTCACTGTCAACTTTAATGTTTTGGCAGCATCCACATAGACATGTGTTCCATCTGGATGTAATTTCTTTTGAGAATTTATAATAACAGTTTCATAGTTTTCAACTGAGGTTGAATCTATAATATAGTAAAATTGTTTCTGAAATATGTCCAGCCATGTGAATTGGAAAACAGTAAGTAAAAACTTAAAGCATTTGCGTTCTTGAATTGGCACAGTTTCCAGCCATTGCAAAATAGCTGGAAACGCTGTATTTATTGGTGATATAATTACACTGGAGTCCACATAAAACAAAATGCTCTCACTGTTTAACTTTCATTCAACTCCCTCACCCACCTACAACTCCTGCAGTTTAACATTTCTGTGCTGAATTTAATTTCTCTCTTTGTGTGTCTGTCTCTCTCTTGTAGGGCAGTGTTAAGACCCCTGTTGGACCTCCCTCCTCCTGCCCAGACTGTGATGGTGGTGGTGGACTCCCTGGATGTTGGATATGGATTGGGTGAAGGAAATGAGAAGAGTGGCTCTATTGCAGAGCTTCTGGCAACTAATCAACACCTGCTGCCTGGCTGGCTGCTGCTGGTCTGCTCCGTCCGTCGACACAACAAGGCTGTGTGCAAGATGTTCTCAGGTATAAAAAAAACAGAGACCTAACACGGCGTTTCTAAAATAGGCTGTAGAGAGACTGTTCTAGTTTGCACCAATAGAACATGGCTGGTTTAGCATCGTGATTATAAACAAAAGAACTCTCACATGGTGATTATCAGTGGGAGGCACAGAAATACAAGAACTAACTTAACATAATTTAAGACTGATAAAGGTTATTGGCATATAAAAAAACATATTTGTGTTGTAGGTTTTCGTAAGCTCTGTCTGGACGATCTGCGAAAGCCCCTGCCAGTGCGTGATGTGCAGCAGTACATCCTCTGCCGGCTGGATGAAGAAGCAGTGCTTCGTCGTCAGCTCACCCCTGACACCGCTGACATGCTGAATCTGCTCCACATCAAGAGTGGTGGGTGCTTTCTCTTCCTCGAGCGTGTGCTGGATGGGGTGGCAGCTGCCCTGGTAGGTCTGCGGGAGATCCGAGACATCCCCGGAACTCTCAATGGACTTTACCTCTGGCTGTGCCAAAGATTGTTCCCCCGGGGACTCTTCATCTACGTCAAGCCTCTCCTTAATGTGCTCTTAGCTGCCCCAAGGCCACTCACAACTGAGCAGCTGTTTACTGCAGTCTGGACTCAAGACACCTTGCTCAGTTTCCAGGACTTCCAGGACAAGCTCCAAACACTTTGTCCGCTCTTAATAGATGGTCCTGGTGGCACCAAACTGCTTTTTCATGCCAGCTTTGCAGAGTGGCTAATAGATGTTAAGTACTGCACACAGAAGTACCTGTGTAGCAGAACAGAAGGTCACAGCATGCTGTCTATGGCTCTGACTCTGCAGGGACCTCACCTGGACATCGAGAACACTTGCCAGTTAGCCGCACATTTAGTTTGTTCAGGTCATCATAAAGAGAACCCCTCACTGTTGGCACTGTGGATGCTATGGGCAGGTGTGCCCACTCTTACTCCCAGCTGCAGTTATGCCCTCGCCATGATATTATGTCAGCCGCCTGTTCCAGTAAGTCCGGCGGTCCATCAGCTGCTAGTAAGAAGTGGGATTGTCTCTGGTGCCTGTTTCCCGGATGAAGACACTAGTGTTGGAGTTGAACATATAGGTGAAGAAGGCACTAATTTACAACAGACGTTTAAAAGAGATGTGTCTCAGGTTGGTTTCACTGATGGACAGACTCTGCTTCTCAGTGCTGCCCAGGAAGGGTCTGCAAAAATAGTTGAACTTCTCTTGTCACATGGATCTGATGCACTAACCAGTGATCATCAGGGACAAACACCACTGACTTTGGCTTCCAGGCAGGGCCACGTGAAAGTGTTGGCTGTGCTCCTGAAATGGGCCAAAAGCCAAGAGAGAGAAACAGCAGTGCGAATGATGGAGCACGTTGACAGTGAAGGCTGGACAGCACTGCGTTCTGCAGCTTGGGGAGGACATAAGGATGCTGTACAGAGTCTGCTGAATGCAGGAGCAGATGTGGATGGATGCGATAGTCAGGGCCGGACTGCTCTCAGAGCCGCAGCATGGGGCGGTCATGAAGAAGTAGTTCTGACCCTGCTCAACTATGGGGCCCAGGTTGACAGAGCTGACAGCAAAGGCCGCACACCACTTATTGCTGCTGCTTATATGGGACATCATGAAGTTGTGGAGATTTTGCTGGACCACAGCGCAGAGGTTGACTTAGCTGATGACGATGGTCGCACCGCTTTGTCAGTCACTGCCCTCTGTGTCCCCACAGCAGCTGGGGTCAAAGGTTATGGTGAGGTTGCGAGTCTGTTACTGGAACATAAAGCTGATCCAGGACACAGGGACAATGATGGCATGACTCCACTTCTTCTTGCAGCTTATGAGGGGAATGATGATGTAGTTGAACTTTTGCTAGAAGCTGGTGCTGATGTAGATGAGACTGCTGGCCCGGATGGCAGCATCACTGCTGCCGCTGCTGTTACTCCCTTGCTGGCAGCTGCAGCAATGGGCCACATGAAAACAGTGTCCCGATTGCTTTTCTGGGGAGCAGCTGTGGATGCCATTGATTGTGAAGGAAGGACTGCACTATGCTTAGCAGCTGCAAGAGGCAGCGTTGATGTAGTACGTGCCCTGCTGGACCGAGGCCTGGATGAGAACCACAGGGATGATCTCGGCTGGACCCCACTGCACGCTGCTGCCTGTGAAGGCCACCGGGCAGTTTGTGCTGCTTTGACGGAGCAAGGCAGCATGGCACGTGTTGGAGAGATGGATATTGAAGGACGCACCCCTCTTATATTGGCTGCCCAGGAAGGTCACTGGAGCACTGTCAGATTGTTGTTGGACAGACGGTCTCCTATTGACCACAGGGCATACGATGGCCATTCTGCCTTGAGTGCTGCCCTTCTGGAGGGCCATGCTGAAGTTGCGGACCTACTTATGAGGCGAGGGGCTGATACCAATGTAAAGGATGCAGAAGGAAGGCCTTTGCTGTACCTCCTTGTCTTGGATGGTCGCCTTGACATGGCTACTCTTCTCATTGAAAAAGGGGGGGTGCCTCTGGAGTCCCGAGACTCTGAGGGCCGCACAGCACTTCATGTGGCTTCTTGGCAGGGATGCATAGAGATGGTAGATCTACTTTTAAAGCACGGGGCAAACATCAATGCACAGGACACAGCTGGGAGACCACCAATCCATTCAGTGGCTTGGACAGGACATGCTGAAGTAGGACATTGTCTCCTACAAGCCAGCGGTGTCAACATAGACCTTGCTTGTCACCAGGGGGCAACAGCTCTAAGCATTGCTGCCCAGGAGGGACATGCCAATATTGTTGGAATGCTTCTGCAAAGAGGTGCAAATCCTGATCACATTGATAAATATGGTCGAAGTCCAGTCAAAGTGGCTGGGAAAAATGGTCACTTTAATATTGTCAGGCTATTGGAGAGCTATGGAGCCAAGCCATTCCTAGGCCTGTTGCCTAACTCTAGTACTGTCTCCCCTGCAAAACCCAACACGATCTTCTCAGGCATCTCGGAGAGTAATGGAGGTGACGTCACAGCCGCTACGTCCTCCTCTTCGGTATCTTCTCCTGGCTCCTCTGCAGAACGATTCCACTCCATGGAGAGCTCCCAGACCTCATCTACCTGTCACTCACTGGCCACAGTGCAGACTGTGCCGGCGGACAACCTCAGCTTTATTCAGCAGATCCAACAGCACTCACTGCCTCGCAGTCGTAGCCGTCCCTCCACCCTCCCACCACCAGGAAGCTCAGGCCTGGGAAGCTTCCATGGAAGTAACCAGAGGCGTCCCAAAGCCAGCCCCCCACCCACAGTTTGCACAGTCACTGCCATGGTTCACAACTGTGAACTGCCTCAGAAAGGCTTGTCATCCGGACTTGAATATCACGACCAAATGATCAATCTAAACTCAAACTTTAAAAAAAATGACAAGACAACTTATGTTGGAGATAAATGGTACTCAGTCATGGCTTCCCTTGGGATAATGCCAGGCCAAGACAGTCCTGCATCAGGTGCTAAAAACAGGGAGAGCCCTCCTTTGGGCTACCCATATAGGCTACAGAGCCCACTTCAAGGAGATGCTTGGGATTCTCTAACCCAGAAAAACATTATATCACCTGCTTGCTACAGTTTTAGCCCAGTCCCACCTTGCAGTGCCTTGCCAGAGGATGTCATGGATGTTATGACCACCACAGACCCCCAGCTCAATTTGAAACAGGCTATCAAACTGCAGTTTGAGGGTCCCACCAGTGCAGCCTTATACAAGCGAGAGACACCCCTGTGACTGATATGCAGATAAGAAACTAAAGTTAACTTTTGCTACACTTTCCTCACTTTCTTTTTTTTACTGTTGCAGTACGTGAGCCGGTGCCGAAGCAGGTAATTAACAGTAAATACAATAGTTCAGCACAATGGTAGAGAAAGTCATTCATCAAGCAAAACTGCCAAATACACTCTGGTTCCAGCATCTCAAATGTTGCTGCTTGTCTTTTATTCTATTAGGCTTTAGTTATTTCGAAATGTATTGTCACAATATTGTCAAAGAGATTTCACATAAATCCGAATTATTACAACAGCATCTTTTTTTAGTTGAAGACAGTTTTGCAGTTCAAGTAGAAAATGCTTTTCATCATGTACAATGACTTTTCTGGGTTCAGATGAGAGAGGAAGTGATTTCTTTCTCCACCCCCTTCAGAAAATCAGAGGATCAGCTAACTGAATGACATCAGAGCTGCGATTCCTGCCTTTCCATTGTGTGTTTGTGTGTGTGTGTGTGTGTGTGTGTGTGTGCAGAGCAGGCTATGCACACACATAAACACACACAGCGTAAAGCACAACTGTGTTCATTTTCAGTTTTAACCTTATTTTCCAATTGTAGTCTTAAGTGTTACCACCAGTCGGACAAAAATGGCTTTTTATTATTTTATTTTAATTTATTGTGCTCTATAGGAGTAAGATTAGAGCAATGCATGGATTAAAAAAAATACTGCTCTAGAGTAAAAACTTCTGCTATAACGTGTAAATGTTTAGGTAAGTTATGTTTTAGATTTTTTGACTTCTATCCCCATTTTAAGCAGTAAACAACCGTGTTTTAGGAGCTTTAAGTTTGTGGCCTTGATCTGTACTGCAGCCTTTAATATTTGCTTTAAACTGTCCTGCATCCCCCATAGGATAACCAAAAGCATTTTGCTGAAAAACAAGCCTGCCAAAGTGTGACCCCGGGCCGAGTTTATGATACAAACGATAAAAGACAAACAATTTGGGGAACTTACTTGGCTTGCCCACAGTGAGTGTGTGTGAGCAAGCAGGAAGGAAAATGAAAATTGGACCATAAAAACTGAGGGAGGATGTTGGAGGGTTGTTAAATTCAAACCTGTTTGTGGCCTGAAGAAATTTCTATTTCATGACTTTTCACTGTAATTAATATTAAATTACATTCATTAATTAAAATGGTAAACTGTGCCATAAACTTCTCTGTCTTCTGTTTTGTTGATGTGCATGTGGTAGGTGTGCACTCCTTCACTTTAAAGACTAAATGTCATACGTACCGTCTGATGTGGTGGCATCGTGCAGAGATGAAAGTCTGGCTGTAGGCTGATGGTGGCCAGCTGGGACTTTCAGAGACGAGCACTATTTTACAACTGGGGGGAAAAGCTCCACAGACAGGGGCCACTGGTGATTTGCCCCCACTTTTTGTAACATATTCAATTCCCCTAAACATTTTGGCATCTGCATTACATGAATAAACTGCATCCCCCTCACGTGTGCTTGATTTGATGACACTCTTGTTAAACATTTGCTCTCATTAAGTAATGAAAGCTTGTCTCTATTATTTCTCTCTACTGTGTTTTCAAAGGGTGTAAAATAAAGCCAAAACATTTCTCATGGTAGGAAGGTGAAAGAACTTTCATTGTAGTAATTAAATACTTTACTTAAACCTTAAAAGGTTTTTAAATTTGAGTTTAAAAGTTTTCAAATCATTTTCCAAATTTGGACCCTATTTTGAGCGTGTGCGTGAGAAGTTAGTCCAGTCTCGTTACTCGTGTGCAAATTTTATTTTAGATTTTTATATCTAGTACTAGTAGAAACCCATTTAGCTTCCAGTACGGATAGAAACCCTAGGAATGTGAGCACATGTAAGGGAACAAAGAACACAATAGGACACAGATGGTGGGACTTCAGCCCTCTACAACAAAACCCTTTCACATACAGTATCTTAGTGTTTCTGCTCTCAGACGCCTGCACAAATGACAATTTCCAGAGGACTGGAAGCAACATGCTGCTGTTTGTTCCTCTGAATTCTCAGCTAAGCTTGCAAAGATGGACAGCCGTACATCAGTTTTGCACTTCAAAGAGCAGAATTTTAAAGAAGAGCATTTTCAGTGGTGGAAAGTGTCGGTTTTGTACGGCAGGATGTGGAGGCAAAGTGTACTTCACTTAATAATGCCACAATCAGCACTGTCACCAAGAAAAAGTGCTGCCTGCTCGTGTGCAGGGACAAGCCAAGAACAAGCGTGGAAGGTCAGCAGTGCCTTTCAACCACTCTGCCTCTCTTCAGTCTCTGGAAAAAACCTAAGTACATAATGAAACTTGTTTGGGAAAATGTGTTTGCATAATATTTATTAAAAGGATCACATGCCCTGCTTAGCAGACAGGACCTTACAGGTAAATGCCAGGTGCAAACAGGGACTCAACAGGAGCTGGTGGAAATTCAGTTGACTCGGACAGACTCATATTTTGCAAATGAGCTTTACTCTGTTAATAATGTGGTAAATGTGTGTTCGTGCGTAGGAGCCCAATCATTTCCATAATTCTACCTCCATTGCTCAAGTGTGAATTAAAGCTACAGCATCAATGGATACCACAAGGTGATGATGTTCTTATATAAATGCGTTAATCTGTAATGAAAACAAGGCCTGATTTCATTGTATCTTAAATTATTTAGGCAGAATATGAGAAGGCTACGACTGCTGCTGCTCTTCTTGGCGTAGATCATTTTTAACTTGTTCTCTAGCAGAGCTCACTGGTGAAGTGAAAGGTCGAATAGAGGGTTGCTGACCTGGGAAAAGGGGTCAGTTCACCGAGGAAACGGAAATCTGGACAACAGACACACTGAGCAGCTGGCTGGAAAACAAGAAGGCTGGCTGACCGGAGAACAATAGAGAAACAGGATAGTTCATCAGCTATAGGAAACAGCTGATGGGAAGTGGGCCTGCTGAGATGGAAACAGGAAGATTTGCTCTGCAGAGAAGGAGATGCCACTCACTGCCAGAAGAGCAAGTCTGCGGATGCAAGATCCCTGATAAAAGTGAGGACTGATTTACTGCAGATGGCAACGACTGAAATGTCTCTTTAGGAGCATCTAGTGGCAGTTGCAGCACAGTACAACACCGCTGAGAAATGTGGAGTATTCCCAGTAATTAGACACAGTCAGGTGAGAGGTCTGGAATCTCCTGCTCCGCTAACATGTCACTGTGCTTTGTGCAAAGAAACAGTAACATTTCTTCTTGTATTCATGGATCCATTATGACGAAACGAACCCCACCCCTCCACTATATGGGACCTAACCAACAGAATTTCTTTTCAGATGTGTCTGTGGTACTTTTACACTGCAATGATTCTTTTTGTGGTTATTCTGCATCTCCATGTTGATATTTGTCCTCAGTGTGTGTTGCTTTTTTTTTTTTTTTAACTGAACTCTTTCAAACAAAAAATATGAACAATCACTTCACACTAAGTCAGTGGCCTTTGGAGCCCCTGACCTTTTAGGCCCACATGCCTGTGATAGATCGATCCCTGCTCAACCCATTCAGTGATCCATTCATGGTTGTATCTTTCAAAACTACCTGGCTGTAGCTTTAGGCTTTAGTGGATCAGTGGCAGCCCATTTTTTTTCACCACATTTTAAACGGGTGGGGGTCGACCTCTTTTTGAACTTGCTAAACTTGCTACCTGTGAGCTGCTTGTTACATCAGACTGTTTAACTTATCTGACTGTAGTGAATTTAATTTCCTTTTACAGCAACTGCAGATCTATTAACATTTGTGCAATAGTGCATCTTCTTTTCATCTCTTCATCATTTCTTCATTTCTCTTCATCATTGTGGCTCTGTAAGCCACACGCTGTAGATTTAAAATGTAACATTGAAGATGTGCTTGGATAGAATTTGTTTTAAAATATTCGTGTGAACTGTGAAGGAATTTATAAATTAACCCCCAGGCTCAGTAGCTCAGAAACATTTGGTCAGATTTAGTTTTAATAATTCTTTATCATCACTGAGGTCTGATATTCACTAATCACTTACTGGCAGTGCTCTTTAAAGAACATTTACTGGAACCTTCTTCAATTTGCTCTTGTTTACCTTCAGTTTTGCCTTCGGCAAGTGAGTGAAATCCTTGCTCAACTGCATTCAGGTCAGGTGATCCACCGAGCTAGTCCAAGGAATTAGAGGAAGGGTAAAGAAAACCTGCTCCAGGGTCCACGTGATCTGAAACTGGAATCGCATCAAGACAAGTCTCTGTCTGCCCCCACACAGAGGGTTTTCACCTGCTGAGCCCACTGATTTGCCCTCAGTCTCACTCTCCATGCCATGTTTTTTTTTTTTTTTTATCTTGGGGTTGCTGTGTTGGTAGGTTCTGTGTAACCAGATATTCATTCAAATGAGCAAACATATACACTCTACATACAAACTTGGACACTGGGCTTCACCTTTTGCCAGTATTTTACCATGCATTAATAATTGTATGTCGTCATCAGGCTTCCAGGCCAAAAAACATAAAAAGATTGTCTTTCTTTACAATCGTTTTTATTCTGCACTAAATATTTTTGCAACAGACTGTGTCATTGTCATGTTCTGCTAAGGGAATCACAGCATGTCTTCAAGCTGTGAAGCTGGAGGGAAGTGAAATAACTGGTGATTAACAGCTGTCTCTATGGCTGGGGGGGGGTTGTGTGGCTAGGAGTGTGATCTGTGACGAGGATGTATGAATCTCTCAGACGTGAAGGGAAATTGACCTTAAATACAAACAAAGCTCTGATCTTTTTCTTCACTTGGCAACAGATATGTGAAAGTGGGTGGTGGTAGAACTAAGAGATACCTATTCTTCAGTTCTTTGTGTGTTGAGGATTTGTTTGTTGTTGAATATTAATTTTCTTCTAGCTGTGGTTGTTTTTTCATTATAGGAAGGAATCAGAAGATACAGTAAGTTATAGGAAGGCATCATTCTTTTGCAGCCAAGTAGTTTTACAGGACCCCATAGTGCAGGGAATGTGTTTAAAGGATTGCGAGTTGACCTGTATCTGTAAGGCACAGTTACCAGTGTCCTGGCCAAAAATCCATTGGTGCAGCATGAAGATGAAGCAGAGCTTCATACGAATCAACAAAAATGTTATGGGAAGCAGAAGTCAGTGGATGGATACAAGACAATGTCCAATTCTCTGCACATCTCTTGGATTACAGTTGAACCCATCATTAAGAAACTTACCAAAGGATTGATGAATCCCACATTTAAAAACCCAAGTGACCTTTCTCTGTTTTATGTACGGTCTCTCCCATTTTAGCTGCTGAAGCTTGTAACTTGTTCAGCGGGTTCACAGGTGTCCTGGTGGTCTTGGCAGGTCACTCAGTTTTTAGGGTGACCTGCTCTAAGCAGATTTAAGCATGTGCCACGTTCCTACTATTTCGAATAGATGGATTTAACCATACTCAGTATCACTAAAGATGTTTCCAGTTGTACCACCAGGGAATATTGGCATAAATATGTTCACTGCATTCATGTCCATTGAGCAAACTGTGTGAGTTCTACAACTGATGCACCAGTTACGATTTAGGTGAGTTAGTTTTAAAAGGTGGGAATCCTTAGACGTACTAAAACTTTAATGTTTTATATTTTTAAATAATTTGAATTCATTTGCAGAGATATGTTTTCGGGTGTGAAGTATGTCGGTCTCAAGACAAATCTCCCAAAATTTAAACGCCTGGTGGCTGAAAGCTTACTAATAAACTCGAGATGAGCAGTGCAATGCAATAACACAAGTTGAAAACTTCTTTGATGACACTGTAATATTAGAAAGTCTCTGTGTATGTTTTTTTTTTCAAATAGTCCCAAATGTATTGAAAACGTGTATAGTGTATATATGATATTTTATTGTTATTTTTATGCTATAGCGGTGCCACCATTGCATTTCTGGATTTGATAATATCATCATTAGGTTTTGTTTCCTAAGTAAAAATAATCCAATTTATTCAAAGAAAATCTAATCCAAGGAAAATATCAAAATAAATACACACAAGAGCCAAGACCAGCCATCAGCCTACCTTTTAAAATTTACTGTTAGTACGCAAGCTATCACATAAATACATTTTCCAGGAATAAATCTATTTTTATTTTTCCGTGACCTAATAATCTCTTTATTCTATAGTCATGGAAACAAAAATAAAACATGAAACCAGCAGCTTGTCTTTTTATCTCACTCCCACTGCTGCACATGTTATTAAGATATCAACTCTGTAAATGACTTAATCTAAGAGCATGAGAGCACTGGAACATTCTGGATGCAAACCAAGTGGTAGAAAAGTGTAGCAGTCCTGCTATACTACAGGAATACAAATATACAAAACTCGTGTAGGTCTTTGAAATTTGACTGTGAGGAATGTTCTCTGTCATCGTGTTAATGTGTGTAAATCCTGTACATCAATATCTAAGTGATATTTAAGCAACAGGATTTTCAGTGTGGGGATGAGGTTCAACTACAACGGCATGCAGTTTTTGTCATACAAGGCAGACAAAAAACTGATGCACGAGTATCCTCCAAAAGGAAATTAAAGTACCATTACTGCAAATATAGCTTATTTGTGTAAATGTGTGTAATAACTTCACACCTCTGCTTCTTCCCAAATAAGCTATGGCCTCCTGAATTAAACATCTGCAATGAACAGACACGTTTCACCAGAATGAATTTAGATGTGTTCGAGTGGAGATGATTCACCCACTCTGTACTTTCTGGCAGCAGTGGATTCATGTGTTAAATACAGAAAATCCATCGTATAGTGGCGAAGACGCCGCTGGCAAAAGAAGGGCGTGGGAGGACTGAAAGAAGCCACTAAGCTCCGCTTGTTGTCAGTGAAGATCAGTGACAATGTGAGAAAAATGTGGAATTTGCAGGATCCACTTGTGACAAGATTCAGTCAAAAAACTCCAACCTCGTATTCAACACACCAAAAAGTTCGACACGAAATAGAACAGCTTGAATTTCCCTTTTAATCTGTGCGTTCAGATTTGTTTGAACGCTTGTGAACTTGTTAAATGTTTAAAAACGACACAACAAAAACTATTCATTTGTGAATAGGTACAAACTAAAATTGAAGGCAACGCAATGATCATAACAGAAATTTCACTCATTGTAATTAAACTCTAATCTGCACATCTCTGTGGGCTTTTTAATTACAGTATCGTTATGTTTACAGTGGACTCCTGACCCTGCTTTATAGTACAAAAAGACTACATGGCAGTATGTTATGTCAGCACAGGAGCTGTATCTGATTGTAGCTGCAGTAAAATCACCAAGATCCATTTTATTAGGAATAAATAAACACCAGGTATGAGGTGTGATCGGTTACCTTGCCACAGTTTTCCAACAAGTCTTTCTAGTCCTGGACTCCCTTGTATTGGTAAATCTTAATGCAGTGGTTCATGCTGTCTGACACAGCTACTTGGCCCTCAGGGAGCAGCGTCAGGCCACGTGGACTACTCAAACCCTGAGTTAATATGGGCCACCCCACTCCCTGTGCTGGATATAAAAGGACTCTGTGCTGCTCCCCCCAGTCTGCTACTAGCACATTACCATCTGTATCTATACAGATGCCCCAGGGGCAGGCCAGGATCGGTCCCATACCAGCGCATACACCAAGAACTCTCACTGTGTTCCAGCCTGGCTCCAGAACTTTGATGCAAGGCACACGACCTGTTTCGTTGCCTCGTTCGGACACGGCTACCATGCCTGAGGTCAAACAAGCTGCTACTAAGTAGGGGCGGTGAAATCCAGTCACCACTGTGCGCTCAAGACGAGAGCCTGTCTTTGGGTCAAGCTTCAGTGCAATGAGAGTACCTTTACGGATATCGGCTACCAGGAACTCGTCTATCCTGGTTACCGTCACCCCCCTGGGAGCCTCAAGGTCATCTTTTCTAGATCCCAACCCTGACCCTCCAAAAGTCTGCAGCAGGCGACCGTGTCGGCTGAACACAAGCAGGGCTCTCTCTGCTGCACAGCTTAGTGCAATCAGACCTTTAGCATTTACAGCAATGTCAAAGTAGTTCCGACATCGTCTGGCCGAGCCATCAGAAGTTGGGGAGGTCACTTGCTGGAGGACGTTGCCCCGAGGGTCAGTCACCTGTTTGAAAGTTTTAATTCAGTTTTAATGTAATTGATGAGCTCTTTTGCTATAGTAGATAGTGTATTAGATGCTGTTTGTGTCGGAAAGACATTAATCACAACACATACCTGGACACGTGCATTTCCACAGTCCACAATAAAGAGTTGGCCCTGTGGTGTGGCATGTATACCACTTGGCAAGGTGAAGTCAGCCCGACCTGAACCCTGCTTCCCAAACTGTCTGATCAGATGGACACCTCTGGGGTTAAACACTGTCATGTCTCCCTCCTCTTCCATCTCCACCAGGGCTGACTCTCCTCTCTCTCCTCTTCCTCTCTTTGGCTCTGGGGAGGACCCATCTATGACAGACATGGATAAAGACCTAGCCACATGGGATTGTTTTGAGGCAGCCACCAGGATTTCTTTCTGTGGCTGGTGCCGAACATTATGACCTCTATAAGTAGGATATGAAAGGACGTGTCCCATGTCAGGGACCCTGGACCCCTTGCTGAGAGCTGGCGAGGTTGATGTGGAGCTTGACATTGAGTTGAAGTTACAACATTTCATGCTCCAGATGCCAATATCCTCATTTGTCCCACTGCTGAACAAAGGGTGGGCTTTGTGTGTCAAGTCCACCGCAGACTTAGATCGACGGCAATTGTAATTCAGAGAACCTCTGCTCATACTGTAGTCATGAGATGGGCTAATAATGAACGTATAGCTAGAGTCAAGGCTGTCTGATGGGGATGGAGCTCGGCCAGAGTCACCCAGCGTCCCCAGAGAGTGTTCATCAGAAGACTGGCTGAGGTGAGAGTGAGAGCAGCCTCTGGAAGAGAGATCAAGGCAACTTTGGCTGGTGACAGGCTCTCTTGGAGTCATCCTGGTAGATACACTCTGTTTTAAAAGTTTGCTGGTGGAATCTTGACTCAATTTTCCTTCATCACCTTCGTGACTTGCTAAAATCGGCATACTGTGGTCCCGTCTTCGTTTAGGTGTGGGGGACAGCTTCCTGCCAGAGACCACACTAAGTGACTCTCTCTGGTTCCTGGGAGAGTAGTGTTTTCCATTACTATTGATCTTGCGCTCGTTGCCTTGAACATCCACATTTTCATGTGTGGTAGTAACAGCCTGAAACACATCCTCTGCTTGTGGCTTAAACAAAGCTGATTCCATCTCATCGTTTTGCGGTAATTCCCACTCCGACTGTTCACACTTCGGCAGCCAGCTATATATTTTTGATGAGGACATTTTTTGTTTCTCTTCTGATTCTAGATCACTCTGGGTGGAGAGGCTAATCTTTTTGATGACCCTGCCTGTTGGCGAGGTCAACCCCTGTCCTGGGTGGCTTTTCTGTCCTCTGGCATTTTGATGAGTTGTGTCAATTTGCATCTCCCGTGAATGTAGAGCACACATCTGCCCCTGTGGTCCAAAATCTCCAACATGCAAGCACAGGTTTTGCTCTTGTACACGGATTTCTCCAAAGGTGACAGTGTTAGGCTGGGAACTAGGCTTGAAGTTCACTTTCTTAAGGGAAATCGATATTTCCCAGGGTTGGAGGAACTCTGTGACCTCCTTCAGAAGCAGGTTCTGGTTTGGTCCACTTTGATCCTGACGCGACTTCTGACCCATTTCTTGGATTTGTTGCTGAAGCTGAATGAGCTTGCTGAGCCTTTGTTCTAACAGGGACTGACTAACCCGGGCTGCTGCTGTGTTTTCCCTCCTGACCTGCTCCAGATGCTGCTGAGTGTCCCGATGGTCCTGCTCCACCCTCTCCAGCAGGCGTCGCTCTTCTCTGTGTGCCCCCAGGATGGCCCGCTCTACACCCCGCTTCACAGATTCTGTCTCATTTGTATGACGCTCTTGTAGTTTATGCAGCTCAGCTTCAGCTTGGGCAAGGTCACACAGTGCTTGTGTTGCCCAGCATGGAAGGGTGTGAGGCAGGAGAGCAGGGGAAAAGGCATCTGACTGATCAGGGGTGGGGCTGCAGTCTTGGAAAGGGGAGGTGGGATTACTACCAAAAGGGGTTCCCTCAAACATCATTATGAAAAGATTAATCTTTACTTCTTTTTCGGAAAAAGTTCCTAAAAAAAAAGAACAGGAAGGATAAATACAAATATAAAAAAAATAAATCATGAACATAATAAATACCTAATGAATGCCGGTAATTTAGTCAATTTCAACTTAATGCTAAAGTACTGCAACCAAACCAGTCAAAAATAGGAGCAACTGCTCCTGCAGAAAAGGGGCGTCGCTGATTTTCACTGAGAACTTTCAGTGTAACAGCCTGTGTTTTAAGCTTTGCTGTAAACTGGCAACGTCTGTTTTTGTGCAGACTCCAAAACATTTTTCAACAGATACGCCTTTCATGACACATAACCAATTACTTATTAGATCATGAATGTAATATTTATTTTAATATGTATTTTAAAAGGTATTAAGAAAATGTCAACATATGCTCAAAAATACAAATATTTGGGCTCAAAACTATCGGGTCAAACTCACACACATCATCAAATCAGTGGTGCTGATCATGTTTGACCACAGCTTGTGGCCTCTTCTCAACGCAAGGAGGGTTTGACAGCTCTGATTGGATTGATCAACTCACAGTACTACAGGAAGGAGCTTAGTGCAGATCTGAGAAAGAAGATGGTAGATTTAAGCAGATCAGGAATGTCACTAAGAACAATTAAAAAAAAAAAAAGATTCCAAGATCATCAGTTCAAACAGATGTATATAAATACAAGTAATTGTTAGGTGACCTGAACTGTCCCCCTTAGCTGAGAGGACGTCTCTTCCTAATGGTGTAGTGGCTAGGATTCGGCACTCTTCCCCATCGAGCCTGCCGTTTGATTCTTGGTCAGGGGACTTTGGTCTCCCCTAAAAATCTCCTATGAATCTCCTATGAACTGACTACAGCTGGAACGCTGGTGTCTACATTTAGGTGACTTTTTACATTTCCATGTACTAAAGGGCTGCGTTGCAAGAAAGAAGCCCCACTCCCATAATCCGCACCTTGATGGAACGAGACAAAGATTGAGTGGTTTGGCTACAATGACCAGAGGTATGTTTGGAGAAGTCATTTTGCTGCCACTAAACCTGCTGCATTGCAAAGAGTGAATTCTTCAAAATAACCTCAAATTACTGGTAGATTCCAAGATCATCCAAAGAAATCATTTAAAGCCTGAAGATGATACGTAAACTCTTTTTGCAACTGTAGGTACAGTAGTAAGCCTCCTAATATTAATATGAGCAGATCGCTTGAATGAAAATGCTAGTTTTCAAGTTTTCAGACGTGGTGTTTTATCTGTTCATTATCCATATATGCATGTATTGTCTTATTACGCCACTACTCCTGTTCTCATTCTGAAACTGTGAAATACACTTTGTGTGTCCTCAGAACGAGACCTGAAATGTCTTTTCAGGCTGTAACTTGTGCTGCTGTAGAGTAATTCAGCGCTTACAGTATTATCTGGTGCAGCTGTGCGGACCACCGTGGTAGTGACACACAAATACGAAGCTTTTCAGTACAATGAAGGAGACGATCATCATACGTGCATCTACTGTGTGAGTAAAGGTGCCACAGTCAAAAATAACTATTTGATAATTATTGAAATGAGTCACAATCCTTTTTTTTTCAGCTCAGTTGCAGATTTTTTTTAACCGGATCTATTTAATGAGTTATGTTTTTGGTGCCGAGTAAACAGCTGCTTATAGATGGGTCATACAGTTGGGAAGGGGGGGCCATGAGAGACAATGACGTGGGCAGAAAGAACTATAGCACAGAGGTGAAGGAAAGTTTTGAGGTTTGCACAGAGAAATCTATTAGCATTTCAAATGGTGGCAGACAGCCAGCAGCATCCAGAGTGAGGGCGAGAGTGGGAGGTACAGAGACAGCCCGGGTGACAACGCAACAATACTTTTCAACTCCCCAGCTCTGCAAATAGACCCCGCTTTGATATTTTATTCATGAGCAGAACAAAGTGATGTGGAGAAACGGCGATGAAAGATGTCTGTGCTCTGGGTGATGTATTGTGACGATACTGGAACCCCAGGGAATCATCATATAACAAAAAGAAAGTATCATTCTTGCTGAGATTAGGAAATGTATGGCCCTAAATAATCGCGAGCAATGGTGTGGTTACAGTCCTATGCATAAATTCTGCATTGCGCTTTTTGCTATCTTTATTTTTTTTTTTACCAGGATTTTCCAAAATAGAAAGAAATTCAATTATTAAGCAATTTACACAATTACAATGATCTTTCCACTAATTAATACATTCTTGAACAGAGAAAACATACATTAACTTTTTCTATATTACACATTTTGTTTGCCTTTTTAAAATTATTATTATTAAACATAGACCCGACCAAACGGCTACTGAGGGCTTGTGTGTTTTTACTGCACTGCACACCGACCCGGTGGTTTTAATCTAAATATATGTTGTTTTTTTTATGTATTATGAACTAATACATGCTGCTGTATAATTATGGTTTAACCACATTAAAATCAGCTCTACCTTTCCTAACAGTGACCTATGACCTTTTTAGTTTTTATTTACTGTACATAATTGCCATAATTAACATTATCAGTATTGTTTAAAATATACTATTTTCTTACTGGGGTACTTTTACTTTTGTTTTTTTGTACATAAAAACTACTCGATGTAGTACTTGAGTAAAACATTTGAAGTGGTACTTGTAGTGGAGTGGATGTATTTAGACCAATTTACTTCAGTACTGAGTTTGTGTACTTTTACCAGATCTGCACACGGCTTATTTCCTCTTGCTGTGTACTGCGGACTGCTGAGTGGCCGTGCTGACCCTCGTCCTTCATGACATTAAGACCACCAGTGCTAATGCTGTCTGCTCGGCATAATTGTTGCTGTCGGTAAATAACACTTCCGAACTATAACCAAAGCCCAAATTGGCAACACAGGACATTTTCGGAGATGTTAGAGGAGAAGTTAAAATAAAAACAAGTATATGAAGCAATTCATTTTTATAGCTTTAAATGAATTGTAATGCAGAAAATACATCATCAGGGATGTAAAATGTCAAACTACACACTAAAATGCTGCTGACATGTTCTTGTAGGTCAAGTCTGGGCCTTGTTTAACCTTCTTCTTGTTGAGGTATTTAGCAAAGGAATAGCACTTGTTTAAATCATGGGGGGCCTCCAGGTTTGGGTGTTTTGATTATGAGGATCACCACTGTGGTGATTTTTACACTACTCTACACCAAGAAAAGAACTTTAGTAACTCATTATTCTTGTGGTGGTAACTTATTTTAGTGATGTCTTTTTACCAGCAGTTGACCCTCTAATGTCACTGACTTATCATATTATAGCTTTTGCCACGTGAAAGCCATAGACCTTTGCTTTGCAAAAACTTTGATTAAAAAACAGGTTAATGAGTCACACTGTTGCACTGCATAGCCCCTTCATGCCCACGAACCCACACATTGTAGTTTATTTGACCTCAGTCCCACATACACCGAGCAGCTACAATCCATGAATCTATTGTTTGAATAACCTATAAACTGCAGTACCCATCTGACTGAGATACTGAAACACAACCATATGTTAAGCATTTGCATTTGAGGAGCAATAAACCTGTTTGAGTTTGAGAAGGACGGATTGGATGAGTCTGAAAGTACAGAGAGACAGACTTAGCACATTTTAGTCTTTTAATGGGACTTATGGAGAGTAACACAAATGATTGATAACAATTATACACATCCATGTGATACTTGTACTGCATGTCCAGAAACTTGAATTATAGTAGCTATAGCACTTTTAATTGTGGTATTTTTTTAAAAATCTGCATACGTATGTAGAGGCTTCGGTGATCACAATACTGTAATAGTAACAGTTGGTATGTTTAACTTGATTTTGGTCATTTTAGTAGAAGTAGGTTGACTTGCAGTACTGGGGAGGAGTATTTTGGGTAATACCAGAAACTTGGAGAAGCTGTACCAGATGAAGCAGTACTCGAGGGAGTGTGTTTAATATATTGAAATTAGTGGGACTTTGTAACTGCATGGGCCATGAATAATTTAGATATTCAAGTAGTCTACAGTAGGTCTACTGGCTGCTGTATAAGTTACTTGGCACATTAAAAATTAAAAATACTGAAAGAAACTATTCTCCACGATTGACAACTGAGAACATGTAGATGAATTGGTTAAAAGCAATGAATGTAGAACTTTTACTTGCAATCTTTTTTTTTTTTCTCGCTATGGTGCAGCCACTTGTATTGAAGAACTGAAAGTACTTTTTCCAGCAGCACTGCTAGTAAACTGATGTTGCAGATAAATGTTTCACGTATTTGAGGCACAGGGCCAGTCTCATCTCCGTGTGTCACGGGCCAGGTTTCCACTCATTACACAATTAAATTATAGATGAGAAGGATCCAGTTGCTCATCTTTCGAGTGCTTCGTATAAATACATAGGATCAGAGACTACTTCATGTCTATCTCAAAGGATTAACATCAGAACTAATCTAGAGATTGACCAAACTATAAACACGTACTTTATCAAAACATGGAATTTTTATTTTGTAGAAAGATGAATTAAAAACACACTTATTGTTTCTTACCTTCAGTGATGTACCAGTGCTGCTATGACCCCATGCTCCACTCTTCTAAACCACGGCCCCCCTTCTTTTCACTCACTTTAACCATCAACCTGTGGCCCTCCCTCTGCACCACCTCCCTTCCTGTTGGCTGTTGCTAGGAGACTGCCAAGCCAACTCAAGTTTCCACTCTGAATGCAAACTGTCTGTTTCAATCATTTGAGCTGTAAAAAATGTTTCAGGTCTCTGCTCATACGGTTTGTATATCAGCTCACATGCAGCCTTTCTCTCCTTTTTAATAGGTATGTGAACACTGCTGCCTTTATCTCTGTGCTGTGCTTTTTCATAAGTAATGGAATCTGAGACAATAACCCGAATGTGTCACTTGGTGTGGTGTCTTTTTTTTTTTTTTTTTTTAAATCAGCAGAGGTAGTAAAAGTACACATTACTTAAGTAAAAGTGTAAGTCTTTTTTACTCAGTGACTGTATTTATTTTTTTACAATGTACTTTTATTCTCTCCATTCTTTTTTTACCATAGGATTTCAACTGTTTAGTTCGGAGCTTCCATTGTCATATTTTTCACCTCTATAATGCTCCGAACGTTTTCAGTGGACTGCAGGTAGGACTCTTTTAGTACTGAGCCATGCTGTTGTAATATACAGTATGTAGAATGTTACTAGCATTGCGTATATAGTATGGTGCTCCAAAACCTGTAGATATCTTTCAGTATTAATAATACCTCCAGCAATTATTCCATGCTACATCCAGGAATTTGCAATGGTGCAATAGCCACAATGAATCCAACCCCCCATACATTCTTCACAAGCTTTGAATATAAAACCCCATGAGAACACCGCAAAATGCCTCACAACTTTTTAGAAAAGGTGTCGTGAGAGAAATGCTAGAGGGATAGATTGATGCATCTCGGACGCTGGCTCTTGAACAGCACACTAATTGAAGAGCCAGCTCTTCAGCATGAGATCCATGATTTCCAAATAGAATTTATTTAGAATCTTCACACCATAAGACGGTAATCGTCTTCTCAGTTTAAAAGAACTCATGCATGGTAAAGTTTTTGATTTCCTTAACTAAAGCAGAGACAAACTGTTCACTGTTTTTCAGAGGTTTGTCTGAGCAGTGATTTCCACTACAGAACCATGTTCGCACGTAATGCAGGGCCACCTGAGGCTCCGACCATCACAGCCATTCAGTATTAGTTTTCAGCTCCATGTGCACATACTTTCTATAGCTTTTATTTATGAACAGTGCTGAATCTCATCCCATCATTACTTCTGTAAGACTCAGGGGAGCTCTTTTTAGACCCATTAATATATGCCCATTAATTTATGTTTTTTTTTTTTTTACTTTTGTGGCCCATGGTCATCATGTTACTCGATGCAACTCTTAAGAAAACTATAATGAGAGAGGATGACCAGATCATTCAGGATATAAAGTGTTGGCTGTAGTTTCCCCGTGTTCAAACACTTAATCTCTACTGGTTGGACTTCTGTCTACAGTAAAGACATAAACAACCCGAAAGGGCAAAAGTACTTGCACTGTTGTCCATAAAGTTGAAATTAGTTTAGTTTCAAACATATTCTTCTTTTTTGCAAAGTTTGTGTTTTCATTTTTACTGTGCTGTTTTTAAGATATATACTTTTATCTATCAAGAATAAATCACATTGTCACAATAATTTCATGAGAAGAGGTAAAAAAACATTTTATTTCAACTTTATGGGCAACAGTGTATTAGATCAGGTTCTGGCCTGGTTTGAGAACCACTATTCTTTTCCTCCTGGAGTTATGGTTTTTCCATGGAACAGAACAGTTTCACCACAGCGTTGAGCTCACAGACAAAAAGAAAAGACACCAGGACCAAGTTCATATTGCTAGGCAAAGAATTTATAAATTAATAAAAACATTCCCTTTGTAGTGTTCCTATGACATTTCTTTCCCACTTTGTATTTTTGTCCATTTTCTGATGATTTCAAAATATAGAAAAATATTTGACATTCATCATTACATAATTTTAGCATAATTTTCATTCTGTCCTGTTGGTTATTTCACATACCTCTGCATTTCTGACCCATTACTTTTTTTACAGTATTTACACATTAAATCAGCCCATCATCTTTTCTGCCTCAAACGGGGGACATTAGAGCATGTTTGCATAGATCACAGGGGATAGATCTTAGTGAAAATCTTTCCAAAGCAAAAGTGTGGGGGGAGAAAAAAAAAAAAAAACTGTACATGCTGTACATCCCGTGATAAGCATTACAAATCAATACATGAAAAATCAACATCAAACATGGCACAAAGTGAAAACAGAAACTCTAGTTCTGCAGATGAACTATGTGCTACCAAGAACTATTTGACATGTAATCTTTATACAGTCAAGATTACTAAATGCACACACATTTGTAATCATGTGAAATATGCTGCAAAAAAAAATAAAGCTCAGCTGCTCTTTGTAGTGTTACTGGTTGTGATGTGAAAAGATGCATTTTGACCACGTTGAAGTTTTGATGGGGCAATAGATGAAGCAAACATAACCCGCCCTTCGTCTTATACCTACCATTGAAACATTTTAGCTTGCACTATGGTTCAATGTCTTCTTTGATGTACAAAACTGAAATTTAACAATTAACACGCTCTGAGTTTAACCAAACAAAAGTCAGTTTTTCTCCCATTTAAAAAAAAAAAATGGCACTGTTCAACTGCATAAAACAAAGAAGGAAAAAATGTGACAACAATTTTCTAAAGCTTAGCTTTGGGTTCGCCGCTCACGACCATCTTTGTCAGTTAACAGTCAAGTAAAATCTAAATGTGATCAAACAACTATAATTTGCAGTCTGAGCACAGCTGAGGTGAGACAAGGAATCCACAACTACCAGAGCTGAGACACCCGTCTTTCAAGCCAACACATGCAGAAACGTGTAGATTACATAAAACCAATTTTTTTTTTTAAACAAAAAGATGCTTTTGGTTTTACTTTATGGCCAAACTAATGATTATTCTTTACCCAGCTGTGTTCATCGCTGCACAGATAAATCTAAACTCCCTTTACAACACATACATTGAAACCACTATTTGTGTGTTAAACAGGTTGTCCCCCTGTTCATGATTCCTACTGGTGTCCTACAGCTGGAGGCCAGAGGAAGCCATTTGCTGCCATTTTTGTTAACATCCATATCGCTAACCATGATGCCTTCATAATATTATTTTCAAAGCTCTTTTTACAGTCGAATTAATGCCTTGCAAAAAACACCCTATTACAAATGCCACATCTATTTCTGTGTATTTATACAAATGAATGCAAACTGTGAGCAGTGACTGTGGGAAATCTTGACAGTAAATCTTTTTTTTTTTTACAGTTGGCTGTATTAGGTTAGGTATTGGCATCTTTCTTTTTGTGGGGTTATTTGAAAGCACTTTGAACATTTAAAAGAAAAATTGCTTTGTGAAACTTTGTGATTGCTTAAACACAGTAACCGCTATCTGAGAGATTGTCTTTGGTGTCCATGAATGCATCACAGAAATACAGAAATACATGTTCACCAAGTTAGTTAGAATGTGACCAAGTAATAATAATGTTCTTAGAAAGTGAGCACTTACCATCATGCTCAAAACATGACTCGTCTTCACAAGAAGTATTTGTAAAAACTGGTTGGTTGAAAACTACAATCTTAAGTGTAAAAGTGAAAACTGGTGATCAGTAAGACCTTTCAGCCTTTTTTTGTGTACAAAGAAAACAGTCACATTATTAACACATGCATGAGTTGGAAACGAGGAACGAACTGTATGTAAGGACAGCAGTGGGTAAAGAAGTGATTTGTGTTTTTTTTTACTAAATAATTTCTATAACAGGTTATTTCAGTCTCTTATTGTCGCTGCTGACCCCTGCGGGCACCAGGATGAAACTTATCGCTAAAACCTACTGCTAAGCTCAACAAGACTGCACACAACCTAATGCCTAACGGCACTATGAGATTACATAATTATTAACCTGGCCTTAACTGAGATGCAGAAACTCCTAATGTTATTTAGAAATAAACTGCTAGGTGTTACGAAACGTTTCTACAAATTCCATAGAAAAGTGACTCGGAGCAATAATGAAGTACTACATTTACGACAGGAGGACCATGGTTATGGCTTTGGCAAGATTGGACAAGAAGAAAACTGTCTAAAAGTCCTGTTTATAATTTTTATCTGTATTAGAGAAAAGATGTTGCAGGTTGCCAGGAAGTTTATCTACTCCTAATAGTTGAAACAAAATCGCTAGTTTTGTGCAAAAATAAAAAAACAAAAACCAAACTATAACTATTTAACAAAAACTGAGTCATGGGTAGATGGATTGTACAATGCATTCATACAGGTACAGTAATACGTATTTTTACAAGTTTTTCATTTCCAATAGTATAATTTCCTGATGCATAAAATTACCAAGAAACTACAGACCTGTTTAAAAATTAAAATAGAAAAAAATGAAATTCCCAGCCTAACAAATTTGGGAAACAAATTGAAGTAATATTTTGTCTTGGCAAAAGCTTTTAACACTGTAGCTGCAACATTTAACCTCAGACACAAGAAAATAACTTAAATGGCACTGACTGCTCCGCATCCTTGCATACTTGTTACCTAACAATTAAATGAAAAATATATCTATAACACTAATTAAAATGGGTTTATGCAACCAAAAAGAAAAACAATAGCAGCATGTTAAGTTGTGCACAGAAAAATCAGTGAATTCTTCATGAGGGTCTTTGTCAAATGTCAGTAATGCTAGCACTCCCAAGAAAAAACACTTCCCTTCTTACAGACTTTTAAGTCTTTACAAAAAAAATACAAACTAGATGCCACACTAAAAGGTATGAACTATAAAGCATAGTTGCCTTTTAATGCCTATTTTATGGTGACAGATCAGTATTGGTGAGTTGGCCTTAGTTAAAGGAGTCGTTTTGAAAACACACCTGCTCCAATATGTTGCTGATATGTCTAGATTACGGTAGATAGAGCGTATAAAGGACAAACACATATAAAACAATATTTTCAAATGGCATTAATCCCTCCAAGTTTTCCAGTACATTGGTGATGGTCATGCTGATTACACAGGAGAGAAGGTGCCGCTCTCGTTCTCTTCTGTTTTCCAGTTTTCATCATGTTCATTAATAACTAGTCCTTGCAGCAGTGCAGCCTTTAAAACAAAAACGGACACTTGAGGTGTTGCAGTCTTTGTTAGAAATCAACAAACTCTGTGATGAAAAGCAAAAATGACCTGGTTGTGCAGATAAAACCAAAGCTGGATTTACTTTGTATCTGATTAACCAACCTGCACTTTCAGTGTTTTTGATGTCTGTCATAAATTTGCTTCTGCTTTATGTCAGCTGACAGCACCCTTTCAACTTAAAAGAGTATTGACTAGCACCAAATATGTGCACCTATTTCTTTTATCTGTGGCTTCACTGTCACACTATACCATGACATGGTATATGCATGTACTGTACAAGTCCAAAAATCTCGAGTTAACTGAGATTTTCTGTATATAGAATGCAAATATAGTACATGATATGCACAATATAAGTTTACAGATGAGGGAAATTCTCAGTCCTATAGGTATCCTATAATGATTTTGGTACAAAAATGCCACAGTTTTCCCCTCATTTTTGCATGTCTGCAGACAACCTACTTCAGTGACAGCAAGGTCTCAGTGCTGTAGTCTGTCCTCTGGTGATGGGAGAGTCACAACTGTTTTTACAACCTAACCAAAATAAAACTGAGGCTGGGGTCTAAATGTGAGGAGTCTGTGTTTACTGTCTATTCCTCTGTGGGGAAGGGCAGGTTGACCGTGTGCTCTTGAGCCAGGGCTGCCAGCTCCTTGAGGAACTCGGAGAAGATAACGGCACAGTAAACGGCATTTTTCACTCGCAGTGCCTCAGCTTGCTTCTCCAGGCTAGACGCCCCTCCGCTGCCTACACCCTTGAACAGGGCGCTGTGCAGAGATTGGCCGCCATCCCGTACGTGAGCGAGAGCCAACTGAGCAGCGTGTCGAGCTCGGGTCGGGCTGTTGGCGTGACGAAGGATCAGATCTCCGAGAGATGGCTTACGACTCTTCACTAGAAGAACAAGCATTTGAGTCATCACAGCAGAATCAAGAATATGTCCAACACCTTTTTCCAGAGCTTACACAGATGACTGAAAAAAGCCACCATGAGGACACTGGGTTCAGATTCATTTTAACTACTTTTTCCTACTCAAGTTTAAATTTAGAGATCTAGCTATTTATTTTACTTGTCAACACTGCTAAAACCTCCCATGTTTATGGTTTCAACAGTAATTAAGTACCAGTAACTAAACATTTCACATTTTAAGGCATCACTAATTTGCTGAATCACAAATATAACCCTCAGAACTCAACTTTAACCTGTATTTGTCTGAGCAGAAATTGGCACCACCTAAACCCAGACCTGTATGTCTACATGTAGTTTCATCAGTTTTTGTACTCGCCTAGTGAGTCAGAGCGCCGCAGTGTGGGAACAGCTGCAGGTGAATCAGTCCAGTCCACTTTACCTCGAGCCACCAGGTACTGCTGGGCTTTCTTCAGCATGAAAGGGAAGTCCTCATGGGAGGCGGCAAATGCCTCAATGCGGTTCTTCACAGAACCTAGAACCTGAAGAGAGTTGAGGAACACAGTTTCTTCAAATGTAGCATTTATTTTTAACATAAGCTACAGGCTACAAAGTTCATTACCCTCCATCATTAACATGCTTTATTTCCTTAAGTGTGATCAGTGCCAAGAGCCACTCTACTAAAACTGAAATCATACATTTTTTACCTTCTACTGCAGTATCAAAAATTCTTTTACAGTAGATTAGGACATGGTCATAAATGGAATATGGAAAGTCTATGCAAATAAGACTGTGGGTTTGATGCTTTTGGAACAAAAGCAGGCACAGAAGTAAAGTGGGCCGGTAAAGGACAACTACGCCTAAAACCAAGAACTTAAAAACTGTCATCAGTCCATTTTGGCCTGAGCTTAAGAAATTTTAGGCACTTTGGCTCAAATGAGGGCATTCCTCCACCTTTTTATGTAATAAATATTGCAAGGTGCACTATGCAGTTTACCTGGATCAGTGACTTGACACTGGGCTGGAAGACCATGTTGGTGTTAAGCAGGAAGGAGCGTAGGAGAGGTTGTGGATAGGAGGCCAGCTGGGCCACAATGCCTGTGAGCAGGATGTTGACGTACAGTGAATTTTGGAGCATGTTCTCCAGCTTGGCAAACAGGACCACAATGAATGGACCTGCAGAGGGAAAGAATGAGTAATCAAGTGGGAAAAATGCAACATAAAATCTGACCTGGATGTGGACAAACGGAGGGTGAAACTGAAGACATGTTTGCCAATTTTTATTTTATTTTTTTTAAATTGAGTGGGTGCAGAAACTGGCAAACTGTAAAACAAACAATAGCGTTTCTTTACAGCAAGTTGAAAGAGTACTATGAACTCCCTGCCATTCTGCACTGGTGCTGCTGTGGCGAAATTTTCTGGGGTATTAATGATTATTTTCAATGGCTATGATTAAAATCATTTATTTCAGTCAGACTGTGAATTGATTCATTTTTTTTGTCCTGATGCAATCATCCCCAATTTCTACCAGGCTTGGGACGGGGCAGGGATTAGGATGGGTTCAGTGTGTTGCCCAGGGACACTATAGTCAGTAGGAGGCCACTCTACCAACGGAGCCACTGTGAACTGTAGTGTCATGATACAAATTTATCCTACATGTGCATAAAGGAAATATGCACTCAAAAATATAATACTATTTAATGATCACCTGATGCCGCACAGGTGGACATCAGAACGACATCCACTTTTCAAGTCTCACCTGTGTATGGTTGAGAAAGTGCCTGATTTAGTGGTATTGCAGGACTACAGAGGTCTCCCTTGGCTTCAGCCATTAGTTTGGATTCCACAGCTGAGGACAGCTGTTCCTCCTCCTGCTGCTCCGCTGTCATGGACTCTCTGGCAGGTTCCTCTTGCTGGCATGCTGCTTTACTGCGCTCCTTTACCCGGTCTTCCAGCTCGCTCAACTCCTGCCTGAAGGCCTCGATGCTGATGCCCTGACTGTTTGAGTCTCCGGGGAGCTGAGGGTCCCCTGGTGCCTGTTCGAGCAGTTCCTCAATGAGACTCTCTACAGATTGTTGCATTTGATTAGCTTCTGTGAGATGTGACAATGCAGCGTGTGGGTTTGAGGTGTCAGACACTGCCTGCGTGATAGAGCTCTGAGATGGAATCTGCTTAGGGCAAAGAGAGATTGCGTCATTGGGGTCACTGTTAAAAATGGACGGTGGAAGAGGGGCGCGGCTTTGTGAGGGGCAGGCGACAAGGGATCCATTTTGATTGGCATTTTCATCTAAATATTGCTGCTCCCCTAAGTCTCTCTTCACTTTTTTGACCTCTAGGCCTCTATCACGACTGTCTGAGGATCCATCGCCCTGTCCCATTGTTCCATTATACATGGCCTGGTAGCTAACAGTGATGGCAGAGGTGGGAATGTGAGGCGCTGGGGATGAGATGGGGTGGGAAGTCGATAAAGGAGTAGTTGAAGATGAGGAGGACGGGATGAGAGGAGGCATAGGCTTTGGCAGGTGCTCCTCTCTTTGCAGACTACGTTTCTTGGAGCGTGGTGTGAGGCTGATGCTGTTGTTTTTGCCTATTGTAACATCCCACTCTCCACTGTCCCGCTCTGAGCTGCTCCACTCAGACCTTGCTGCAGCCACAATCGCTGCCCTCTTCTGGCCCGGTGGTGTGTTAGTACTTCCACCATGCTGCAATGAGAAGTGCTCAGGAAACATAGCCATGGAAGGGTTGGAGGTAGGTGGAGGTGGGGGTGGAGGGGCTGTGTTTGGAGAGGGATTTTCCCCGTCATAGGGAGCCGACCAGTTACGGCAAGCCCAGGAGCAGAATTCAATACCCCGACGGGCATCTCTGAGGTACTCCAGGTAGCCAGAGTCCCAGTCCAGACACTCCGTTTGTGTGTGCTGCTGGTGAATCGGGCTGTCAGGAGACAGGGAGTGGGAAATGGAAGGGCCCGACTGCAGCGGCTCTGTGCTGGTGGGGGTTAAGGAAGCCCCTCCTCCTGATCCTCCTCCACTGCTCTGTTGACGGATGAAGAAACCTAAGCGGGAGGGAGTGCTGGGTCTGGGTGGGGCTGGAGACTCTGTGCTGGGACTGTTCAGTACTGTAGCATAGCAAAATATAAATGTAAACAGTTTTACAATTTTTTTTTTTAAAAACATACGTGCTAATTGGGGAAACTTATTATAAACATAACTTGTATATACAAGGGGAAAAAGAGATTAAAATATACCGAACATAACTTGCTAAAAACTGAAATGTTTCATTTCAACAGATCTTTGTTTCTCACCTTTGCTCCAGAATGCACCGTCCTCGTCCCGCTCACCAGAGGGGGCTGCATTCATCCGGCAACACTCTGGGATCAGCGACAAGAACTTATCTGCTGACTTCCCATAAATGTCCGTTTCCCTGATGGCACGGCGTTGACTCAGCATTACATGGGTACAGGGCAGTAGATACCTGAAAGCCAAAACACAACCCAATTTATCTGGCTTTACATAGTTAACCCCTATTTAGACTATAAGACCCAAGTTTTGACTTGGAAATGTTTGTGTTGTTGTGAAATCAATATAAATTCAGCCATATTGATGCTATCTTTCCTTGGGCAATGTTGCCCAATTTATCTTGTTGTGACAAGGCACCACGTCGCATAGTATAGTTACACTAGCAAGAAGTACAAAGCCACAAGCAACTGAATGTTCTGCTCTAGTCCTGAAAGCAAAATCACAAAGGCAAAACTGGCCTTGAATATTCACAAAACTCTGGCAACAATAATTTTAAAGTCCGTTGGGAACTAAAAAAAAACAAAAAGAACTCCCACCTTCTTTAATTTTTAACATTCGGAAATGAGAACAAACACGGCAGTGACACAAACGCAGTGCTTATTTGCAAATACATAAATCAGTCCATTGATAATGTAAAATTGCTCTTTCAAAAGTACTAAGGAAATACAATACTTTGCTGTACCATCCAATAACAACTACTTATAACAGAGTTATTGGAAATCTGCATATTTTGGGGCAGAGTGACAGAGCAGTTAGACAAAGAGAGAGAGATGCACCAGAAAGCCGCTGTACAAAGTGAACTAATACAGGCCACTTTGTGTCAGCTTTCGTTTCAGTCAGACTTTGGGTGGGCGTAGATTATAAAATATTTTATTGCTCTGTACTGACATCTCCTCTTATTCAGCCTTTTACTCCACAGCTTGCACATGTGCTGTTGGAGAAGGCTTATTAGAAACCTGGTAAGAGGTATACATGGTAACGGAAAACGGTGTTCTGCAAGAAAAATCTATCTGGGGAAATCGGGTTTCTATTATATCTTATCCCCATAAAGGTTAGCAGGTTTCCCGTTTACATGACTTTTGCAAGAAAGTCGACTGTAACCTGGTTATTTTGGTGCATGTAAACTCTGATTATTTTAATAAGAATGAGTATAAAGACACATTGTGATATTCATATTATATGAGCTGCACAGAAATACTCAGACATGGCGACATACCTGAGAACTAGCTGCAGCATGATGTCTTCACAATGCAGGGAAAGAAGAGTTCTGAAGAGGCTCAATGATACCATGCAGAGCTACAACATATGCATTACAAGCACTTTACACAATGATCAGTATTAGGAGGAGACAGGAAATACAATATCAATAGTAATGTGCATGATTTACATATGAGAAAAATTAGTCATCGTGATAGACTGTGGTTTCTACTAGAGACATTCAAACTGCCTTTCAAAGGGAGAACGTATGCAATGTGATTTTAGAAATGAAGTCTTAAGAATCTTAGTCTTAGATTCTTTTTCTTGTCTCCTGAAGATCAGAATTTGAGACTTGCTTATTTCAGGAATCGGGGTGTACGAATCTTTACCAACTACAAACAATATACAGTAAAACAGTCAATAGACACTATAGACTAGATGACATTTACTTCATGTTTGTTCTGAAAAAAACAAATACCTCCGTGTTCTGCTGGAGGCACATTTAATCAATTTTTGCTCTCAGCCCACTCACCACCCACACTGCTGGGTTCATATGAGAGCCTCAAGCTTCTATTACACAGCCATACATATATCCATCTATACTGTAGTGTGTATGTATATGTGTACATATAATGTGTGTGTGTGTTTGTACAGACCCTTGAATTGCTGCTGATGCGAGTAAGAAGTGTATCCAGGATTGTATCATTATCATGGTGATGCAACAGGATGAAGCGCAGGAAGGTTTTGAGCAGTGAAGTCTCCGTCACACTGCGCAGGAAGAGGTCCAGATAGGCAGTGCTGGCAATCATCTCATCCACCGACGACTACAACAAACACAATATTTATATCAAAAAACAAAATAGGGCAGCAAGGGAAGCATCATGTTAATAATTTCAACTAACATAAAAAAAAAAGAAAATGTTCTTTAACTCTGTAAAATAACTGATTAGCCTTAGATGCTGACTCATCTGTTGAAGAAAGTCAAGCAAACAAATCAGTCCACACAAAAGTCTACTGTTAATTTATCTAAACCAAAAAAAAATCTTTCAGTAAATTATGGAACTATAACTGATGTCTGTTTTCATCTCGTACAGCATTTGTTTCTTTTCAATCAGGTACTTGTTTTACTCAAACCTCTCATATTCAGACACACACACACACACACACACACACACACACACACACACACACACACACACACACACACACACACACACACACACACACACACACACACACACACACACACACACACACACACACACACACACACACACACACACACTCAAAAACACTGCCACTGTTCTCCAGTCAAGCAAATAGTTATGATGAATGATTGCCAAATGCAAAACAGAACCTTGGAAATTATTTTCTAAATTAAACAGTTTATATGAACCCCCAACATGGTCGTCTGTAAGCGGAGCAAACATGGTCTTGTTGCTGTAATCCATTCTTTTGCTACCTTATGCAGGGCAGGGCCCATGACGGGTACAAGGAAGCCGTTGTGGAGGTAGTCTAGAAGCTGGGATTGGACCAAGGGATGAGCGACCTGTACAACTGCATTGCAGAATTCCAGTGAGTTCATGAACAACATGAGTGACGACACACCCATCCAGTCCTCCCTCCGCAGCGCATGCCAGTCGTCTCCTCGAACCTCAATTTTCCTGGGCAGAGAGGAGTAGAGACCGCTGAGGCCTGTCGCCAACACCTGGGTGGAGACAAAAACACTTCAGTTAGACACTTTTTTAGTTAGACTGCTGATGAGCCCCATAAAGACAAAACAAGCTTTTAGAAAATGTTTTTTTTAAATATATTTTATAAAAATCTAAAAGATATCCACCTCTGTCTTTTAGGTGTGCCTGTGAGTGCTTTAATAGTGTTTTAATACTTTTGTACAGTAAATGTGAGATTTCAGGTTTGGCTTTTAATACATTCTAAATCCATATGCTATTCTCACTTTGTCATTCAGTAAACGTCTCTGTTAAGTAACCAGGTTATAGTTAAATTTCTCAACTAAAATAATTTCTTACCTTGTTTTTATTTTAGATGACATCTGGCCAAAATACAGCTAAAATAGAAACAACAAAGTGCCCTGCAGAAGACATAGGTCATAGTTGGTAGCGGAGTGCATTTTATTAACAGTTGTTATAATGTATTGGCCGCCCTGCTCATTTAAATGGTTCATTTTACACCCACATGACCTTAGTAATAAAACATACAGTAGTAATATCAGCTTTCTGGCGATTACCTAAAGAAAACCAGAAATTCTAACACTTTAAAAGCAGAATTCATGGCAGAGCTATTGTTGCATTAGAGTTTACAGGTACGTAATGAAGTGGCCGCTGAATGTACAGTGCATACTGTATTATCAAAAACGTTGTTGAATGCTAAATTACTTCACAGTATAAAAATGTTAGCATTTTACAATCTAGGTAAAAGCTCTGATTAAGTCAGGCTTTTGACAAAATCTTCATGCAACAGTATTCTTGCAATATTCATAATAAGACCAAAAATACTTGTGTGGCATAAACTGGACTCCTAACCCAACAAAGAAAATGTGTGAGAATGGACAGCAAGTGGTGAGACCCAGGCAGAGAGAAGCATTTGGTTCTTGATAACATCTTCACTGGTCACTCTAACCAGTAAGTAGGGCAGACTGAAGCTGCTGGAAGTAGGACAAGCAGAAAATAGCGGAGCTCTTCAACACCAGTATCAACATTTGGAGAAAAAGAGGAGTGTGTTGACCACAGCATAAAAATATGATATATGTACATGAATACACCCATCTGCCACAATCTTCCTAATGTCATAGAGGACAAAGATCAGCATGGCTATTTTGAGCAGCCTGTGACTAAACAACATCACATGTGCAGCAAATTGTGATAAACTTTGTGCAGAGGTGGAAGAATTACACAAACTCAAAAGCCAAAATTAGATTTAGAAACATGGCCCTGACATTCAAATGTATGCACTGATTATGACTGCAAGGATTCATAATCGAAATGAAATTCATTGAGTAAACACAACCTGGTTTAGAAAATACACTTCCTGAAGTGCAATCAGTAAAATACAGCTCTTTAATTAC
This sequence comes from Channa argus, assembly GCF_033026475.1. NCBI lineage: Eukaryota > Metazoa > Chordata > Actinopteri > Anabantiformes > Channidae > Channa > Channa argus. The sequence goes on from NC_090205.1 coordinate 8,993,857, forward strand.
ATCTAGTGGGAGCTGAAAGAAAGTACAACATAGCCTAATGGCTCCTTTCACAAACCCTGAACCCTGGTTTTTAGTTGGCAAACTAGTGAAAGAAAAGAGTGTTTTGTTCGATCTTCACATCTTGTTTTATATAATCACATTTCTAAAAAAAAATAATTATCATAATTTCATGAAAGATCCCTTGATACTTATATCTCCTTAGCTCTGTGAACAGTTATGTGTGAAAAGCAGCAGCAGCAACAGCAGTAAGGGAGCTAACAGGAAGCTTTCTAAGTTGTGACAGAGCTGTTGGGATGTAGATAAGGCTAAATTGTCAGTCAGAGTGCATCTCCATCTCCTTCCCCTTATATTATCACACACCATCAAACCGTTCTGACACATCAGAATTAGAAAACACACACCCATCTGTCTTAAAAGCGGTGTCAAAATCGAGCCAGGGTCCCACATTGTAATCCATCCTTGACTATCTCATCATTTAAGGGGTAGGTCATATTCATGTGTATATCATACTGATGGCCTTTTCTGTAAGAGCCAGAACTGACTATAAATAAAAGAGTTGGGTTACATTTTATATGCATGGTAGTGCACAGAAAACTGAATTTAGAGTTAAGCCAGCTAACCTAGCATAGTGGTAAATTAAAATAAGAATTAAGAGTTATTAATGACATAACAAGGTCAATAATGACTATGAATAAATATAATCTACATCACTGGCTTTCACACTAGCTAAGGTTGAAAAAATAAAACAGATCCAATACTAAAAGTATAGACCAGAACCACAAGAGCAACAACTTCTAGTTAATAATCTTCCAAAGGACAAGCACCATGGTATGTAAAAAAAAAAAGCTCAGGACAGGAAAGAAACCTGGATTACTTCATTATTGTAGCATTGAGTATATACAAAAGATGCACGTCCACGGGTCCACATTCAAGATCACCTGTGATCCAATTATCGTCTAAATAATTTTCACAGCAACATGGTTTTCATGAGCATCACCACTTACTGGGCAGAAGTAGGAGTTCTCAGCAATATAACGTGCCACAGCCTCATGGCTGGCTGATGCCGACATGACCAGCAGCAGTGCATCTCTGGCCTGCTGCCCAATAGATCCATCCCGATGAATGAATGGCACAAGGAGGGAAAAGATCAGCAGATTGGTGGACCCCTGCTGGGCCGGTGCTGCATGGAACAGCATCTCTAGAACTACAGGCTGCCGGGACATGGACACGCAGATCTGGTGGGGATTTTACAGACACAATAAATACATTTTTAAAACTGTGCAAAGTACTAAGTAATATGCTTCACTCTACTGAAGCTGTTTACCTATACAAAAAAACAAGTATTTCGAGTATAGCCTCTACATGTAGACACTAGAAAGGACTTTAACTGCCTGTGTACCTGATTGAGCAGCAGTACCAGGCTGTTCTCTAGGGCTGAAGGACAACCAAGTTCTGTGTCAGTGCAAGCTCCCAGCAGCCTCAGCAGGGGGTGAAGAATGGCTGTGTGCTGCAGCAAAGGCTGCTGGGACTGGCCAATGAGCATCTCAAACAGCTTGAGCAGTGCCCCCTGGCTGTCTGGGTCCAGGCCACGGCAGAGATGCCACTTAACCAGGCGTTCAAGGATATTCTCTGTGATAACCAGCTCTAAAATGGGGCCTATGGGCGGCGCGGTGGCGCCGCCATCTGGGCTTTCTCCAAGCCGCTCTTCTGCCAGTAGACATAACATCTGGTCGGTGTGATTCCTCACTGCAGTCAGGTCATCGCTGGATGATGAAGGTTCGTGCTGCTCCAAGACCCATGAGACCTGAGCAAACAAACAAGTCTTATAGTGTAATATTTAACGCTCAGCATTTTTTCCTTTCAATAAAATGTCAAAACAAGTGTGGCCCCAAGTTTTAAATTGAAAACACAGTGTGTAACTTTTAAGATTATTTAGCTGAAATATGCTCTTATTGCGATTCTGTCGACAACGCCTCTGAAGCATACATCTAACCATCAGGGTAATTTCTTCTCGATTATTAAGTATTGTTTCATTCTTTTATTATAATTTGATCACATCTAATTGGGCTTTGCATGGTGAAGCAGAGCAGACAGTGGAAGAGCATTGTGAGCAAAAGGACAACCACTATGTCACAAAGGAGAAACAAAGGTGTGTAAACCAAAACTAATGATGGCTGAATTCATTTAGCTGCTTTGTTTTCAGGGTCCCAGTGCTCACTGTCACAGTGGATGTGTCTAACATCAATGTGTAGTAGTAAATCTGAGACACAGCCAACATTGCAAATATGGACACTTCAATAGCTCGAAACCTCCTGTAATACTTAGTTACTATCACTTGTGCTCTTCCTACTGAGACAAATAACAATGTTTGCAGGTTAACTGATTGATTGGACATAATATGGCCATATGGATGTGATTAAAAATTCCTACCTTAAATATTTTACTTATCATTCAATTTATTCAGAATTGTTATTTGCAAATGATTAATTTATAATTACAACTTGTGAATACATTTTGTAATTTGTGAATACATTGACAGATATTATCAATGCTATAAAAAGTAATAACTGGAACTGCACCACATTTTTAAACCAAGAAACATTAACATAAACAAAAATGTATCTGACTTCACATAGAAGGAATTTATAATAAAATCAGGCCATAAATATAGAAAGTACAGAGGCATGGCCTGAGACTTCCAATATTAAAAGGGAGCAGCACTGTAAAAGTTGCATTACAGTAGTAGTAGTAGACTGTGTGGCAAGTGGATGTGTCAGTAGAGGGAAACTTGGTCTTTGCTGGTGGGATGTAGATAGAATGTATTGCATAACCGTGGTGTAGAAATGAACACAATGACAAGCCAGGGTTTCATAACATTTATGAAGAGGTCTACCAGTCAGCATGACCATGGCAATGTTGAATTCGCAGATTTGCAAGAAGCTCGTGCTGATAAGAGATGTGCTATTTTGTACTGTAGCACATTGCTCTTGAAATGTGTGGTGAAAAAAACTGAAAACCAGACCCCAATGAAAAGCAACTTTGTATTTGCGCACATATTCTTTCCCCTTAAAACCACTTGCTAACTGTTCTTTATTTTCAAATGTGTCTTAATGTGCAACTCGGCCTTGAACACAAACATCTCTCTCCTCTTCTTAGAGACTAAAAATCATAGCGGATATAAATTTCTGTTCATTCCAGTTACCCTCCACCCTAAACAACTGCATGTTAGGTACAAACCTGATCATGCACCTACCTGTAGAAGCACTTTAAGATGTGAAAATGTTGCAACAGAGCTACAACTGTGTACTCGTTCTAAAATAAACTTTCCTGGATACATAAAATTAGTATTAGTATCCAAGTCATCCATGTCTGGTTTAGAAAACGGGTCACAAACCTTAGGCACTCTTCAACAACAGACCAATAGGAATCACTTAGATGTTTGTTATTGCCTCATGGCAAACTCAACTGTTACGCAGTAAAGAGACTGTAACCTATAAACCATTCAATCAGTGGACATGAGCCAGTCATACTGTTAGACCGATTATACTTGTCAGCAATGGCACTGCCACGTGAATGTATGAACATCCACATCCACAATCATTTACTAAAACAAAGACAGAGCCTTTACATTGTAACTGGACTCTATAGTTTATGGTTAGATTTTTACCTGTTTGCTGTTCAAATCACAAACAATCAAGATATGTGTTTTAACCATAGCAAATAATGTTGATGGTCCAGGGGTTTAACAGATTTGGTGATGAAACTTTGCAGATACATTTCATCAACATGAAATCAAACTTAGGTTGGGGGAAAAAAGGTTTTCTAAAGTTGTTAAATAGATCACTAAAGCAAACAAAAAAGGTGGTTCTAGCTTCTTAATTGTGAACATTGGGTGTGGCGGACTCTCCATCTTAAATTATTTTAAACAAAAATTGTGGCCAGTTGATTAAACAGAAAAATTGGGGGGAAGTCGCTCTAAGCTCTAGGTAATTGGACTAAGCATATTTCCACTAGCAATACAAAAATGATGATTAAAAAAGAAACACACACACGTAAAATTAGTTAATCTTTAAAAAGCTATGCCATGTACCTTCTTCAGCTTTTAGAATTCAGCCATGATGTTAAAACATTGTCATTTTGAGTTTCACGAAAACTTTAAACTTAAAATAGGAAATTTACAACAATTGTCAGTTCTCAGTTCAAGTTCTAGAGTTATGAAGGGAATCTTTATTTCTATTATTTATTCTGGTGGTGGTTTCATGATTACTTCACAGTGTGTATGTCAATTAACAGCATTCTATAAATAAATGTTATCATGTCTGTGTGTTCTGCTGATTGAGGTTTGCTTTTTGGAATAAGTAGTGAAATTTTGGAGGCAAATTGCTGCATTCAGCTGCTAAGGTTTCAAGTGAAGGGAAGCACAGGTGACACCATGTTCTACTGCGTGATCACACAAGGACAGTAAGTATTTTATTAAGTTTTAAGTTCCTGGGAAGATTTTAGAGTGTGGACTTTCTAAAACTTTCTGTGTTGTTGCTCTGTACACATTATGCTTAAATGTAAATACAGCAGAGGTGCTGTGTCTCCATATCTCACATTTAAAGTTGGTGAAAGAAAAAAGCTAAACTGGGTCTAGATTTTCAAAACAAATGTATAAAATGAATGTATAAATTCGTTATCACAATAAAGCATTTACTTTCATCAAAATCCCAGAGAAGATGTACAGATTACCTGTCTCCAGTGGTTTTCAAACACCATAAGGCAGGTCTCGGGGTCAGCAGTGCAGGGACTGGAAGGGGCGGTGCTCCGGCCAGACCGACTGCCAGAACCCGGTGGTTTCAACCTGCTCAGCCAGCTCATACTGGACCAAGTGAGAGGCAGGTCAAAAGTCACAGGAACTCAAAGAAGAGAGATGTAGTTCCACTTGAGAGGTCAGAGTACAAGGGCAACAAAAAGCAGAAAGAAAGAGAGTGAAGCAGAGGAAAAGATGATGTGGTGAGGAGGCGGCGAGGGGGAGGAGAAAGGGAGGATAAAGAGAACAGAAAGTGCATACAAAAAGACGGACAAAGGCAAAGACGGTTTGCCGAACAGGCTGACGTTGCCAGTAAGTAGATGCCTAGGAAAAGTCCAGTGCTGTCTCAGAAAATGTGTGACCCTGTCCTCCCTTTAGACCCTGTCATCCAGTCTGAAGCCAACACCACTCCATAGCCAGTCAGGGCGGGAACTCTGCAAGCAAAAATAAACAATGCACAATTTACACTTCAACATGTTAACCTGAATCCATACCATCTCTTCATAGCCTTTCAAAATCAGGGTTTTTTTTAAAGCTCTGAATTGAAAGTGTTTTTGAACGTTTATATAAGTCCTTCCATTAGTGTGTACTAATAAGTAGTAATAAAATAACTACTTCATTTATGTATTAAGCCTACAGTGGATTCAAATATTCCTAAAATACAGGGCATCTGGGCTCATCAGGTCAAGACAATGAACTGAGCTGCTTTTGTTAGGCAAGTGAGGTGGGTGAATAGATGAAGACACCATAAGTTACTCTGAACCAACACATTACATTAGCCTACTTAGTCCATTTAAACTGGGTCTTACACTAGAGATTAAAAAGGAATCTGTATTACTATGGGCCAATGTAGTGTTTTGACCCATAATTATGAGGGTGATAAGGTAAATACAATTGATTAAAGGATTTTTTTGAATCACACCATGAACAGGAATCTCTTAAAAGTGGCACTACAAATAAAATGTCCTATCATATTACATTCCATTCATCATTATGTCAATTAACATAGCTTTTCAGGGAAGGACTTAATTTGCAAAATGCCATCAAGATGTCCCACACAGCCAGACAATAAAGTGACACTAGTTTAAAGTGAATGACCAAATCTCTGTGAGCATCCTTTTTTTCCCACCCTCCTACCCTACAAAAAAATGTATTGATTGAAAAACAATTTGTACTGCAGAGCTTCTCTGTTTTTTTCCCCAAAACAAACAAATCAGCCTGTACAGTATGTTGTTTCCAGGGAAACCCTTCAGTCCACCTACAGCCAGTCCACCTCCTGCTTAACATTGAGAATACAGCCTATAAATTGTCTAGCTTCATTTAAAAAAATCCAAGTTAGTGACATCTTAATCATTAGAAACGTAAAGCTTTATTTAACTAACATTTGACATAGATGTTTGCACGATTTAGGGGCTCTATTGATACATATGTTTGACAAGACTATACAATATATGTAGACACTTAAAGCAAAGTGTTATGTATTCTTTATAAAGGTTAACCAAAAAAAAAAAAAAAAAAAAAAAACACACACAAAAAAAATATTTTATCAGTCAGTAGATGTTTTGGACAATGTAAACAAGTTAGTGTGATCTGAGCTACGTTCTATATCAAGAGTGTTCACTGTGACTCCGTTAAAATCAAACATTTTGTTCACTTAAACATCCAACACATAATTGTTTATCAGTGTCATGACACTTTTTTATATAAAAAAGAGTTGGAAATCCTGCATGTAGTTTAGCAGTCTAACAGCACCTGCATGGTTTTAGCCAATGATGAAGGGATTCACAAACCCTAGTGCTTTATCCTTGTGCACTGTCTGTGCATAAAGGTTCATTCTTAATCCCCTAATTATTAACATTACTATATCCTCATCCCACTGCTTTCACATTTCATCTAATAGATGCAGTATATGTTTTGTAATCGCAATTTTTTAAATGTTATGTTAACAATTCATTGGTTCCTTAAACTGTTGAATTTTCAACTTTTACATCACATAATAAAGCTAAATTCAAAGCTTTTGTGTTGTGCTATCCCATCTGGACTGCTCCAAAAATTTCTGACAGTTGTGCACTTAGGGATGTTTTTTGTGCAGATTATTTGGAAGTGACTGAACAGATGGATCACAGTGTCAACAGTGGATTATGTTGCAAGAGTGGTTTTCATGTGATTTTTATATGCTTTCGGGTTTACTCTAAGTCACAGCTGATGTCCTCCACGAAGGAGAAAGCTGCAAACATTTCCACATTTTAAGCAAAACCAGACTATTTGATATTAAACACACTGATTTTCTGTGGCGTAATACTTTAAGAGATTAGGATGTCAGACTTAGATTTCTTTGGGGAAAAAAAAAACAGATTTCAACATGATGCATTTAGTTTGAAGTTAATGTGAAAATCATACTTCAATTGATTTCTGAGAAAGTGTTTGCATAAAAGGACACAAGATTTTATGACTTTATGACTCTGCTTTTCTTTACTGAATTTCTTACACAGCAGCTGTGTATAAACAAACAGCACTGGTAAAGCCCGTTAAAATGTATTGTCCGCACTTTTTTGTGATTCGCAAGTTGTCGGCATCAAAGATACTGATATACTTCTTATTCAGAGAAGTCATTCTGTTCTTTAAATGGCCGTGGATGAACATATAAATAGAAATATACATTTAAGAGTCAAACAGAGATATTTACAGTAAAAATATGTTTGAAAATAGCCTCACTGAAAATACATCCTCTCTATGATTAACCATAAATGTAACTATACCTTAATTACCCATCAGCCAGTCTGTCTCAACATTTTAGAGAAAACTTTCCGTTCCTGACATTCAGGACTGTTCTTTTGTTTTTTTATATTTTCAGGTCACATACTGAGCATCATAAAAACATGCATAAAATGGGTTCAAGGTTCAGCTACAGATTCCACTAAAGGGAGGCTGCTTTCATAAAGACAAGGGAGTTTGTCAAAGATAAGTAATCAAACAACATTGCACAGTTCTCCTTGATTGTCTAAAGGTCAACATATACTCTGCCACAACTTCAGACAGCCTGACAGTAGAGAAAATCGCACTTTCAGTTTTTTGAAACAAACGGAGAGCCACACCTGTATTTTTGGAGGAACTGAACGTGGGTGCACAGGTATAAATGCAGGGAGCGTTCACAGGTGTCTGCAGATGCTGCCCTTGACGTTCCTCACATTTCTACTTTTTTCATTATCTGTGGGAGACACTGAGTTTTACAGTAGCAAGTCAGGCAAAAACAGCTCAGCCAATACAGACAGTTGTTATTTATTTCTCAACATCGCAGTGGCAAAGCTAGTATTTAACCAGAAAGTGTGATTATAAGACTTTCTTCCTGCAGCATGTGTACTCATTTCTTGTACCAACATATACCTCCACTCTCTGTAACCACCACCCCTCACTATGACAACCAGCATCTTCAACCACTTTCAAAAGTAAATGCCACTTTTGTTTTCCCATTTAAACTTGTTCTCAGATAGTACATCTATACAATAAAGCCCACTGCTATGGCATATAACAGACATCTAAACTGGGATACTTTTCAAAATGTCTTTATGCTTGACATTATATTCTGTTTTGACAGTTATCACTTGATAACCCATTTTATATTTTTTAAATGTATACAATTTTATATTTTAGATGCAGACAAACAGCTCAAATATAACACATTTTAAAATTATACAAATTTCAAATCCTAAACCAATGAATCAATATAATTTTTGCTTGTAAAATAAAGAAAAAAGTCGATGCATTCAAAAGCTTATTTTTGAGTTTAGAACCAGTGCTGACTGAGGCTTGCGAGATGTGGACCTATGGCTAAAGGGGAGTTAAGAAGAAGAAAAAATAAAAAATAAAAACTAAAAACAATACATTTTAAAAAATCTGATCTGAGAATAAGTAAAAGAAAACTAGTAATCTGTCATGGCTTGGTTTTCACTCCTAAAAAGGTTTGGAGGTTTCGATTATTTAGGGCGCCGGAAAAATCACATGCACATCAATCACTGCAGTGTTTGGGTTTTGTGTCCCCTTCAGTCTGATGAGCTGCTAGCGCATCTAGTGAACTCGACTCTAACCATTTAGGCGGACACTTGGCAAGGTTGGATAATTCACGTTCTCTCAGCAGCATTTGGGCTTTGCATGGTGTTGTTGTCACCACCCTGCAACGGATCTCATGATCTCCATGCGAGGCGGCTTACGATGGGCTCCGCCGGAAAACAACAATCAATGCATGTCAACGGTGAGATGATGTAGCAGGCTAGTTGTTACTGCAAAAATAATTAGCTACCCTTAGAAATACCAACCATGCATACCGCTCATATATCGAGCTGAAGGAGCTTGTGTAGTTTAATATGAGATCATTCTGAAATTACTTACCTTTAATGTTTGTATTTGTTTCAACAGCTGCTGAGAGGTAATGATTTCCACGAAAACCTGCTAGCTGGCTGCTATTAAGTTAGCGCTGGTATGTTGCTAACGGCTAGCCGCTAATGAATTCCACAATGTCAGAGCTGTAAACAGCTGGCCAGCGGTAAAATAAGCCGGAGACAACTGGGGAGCTACACCATAGTGAGTCGGGGAAGCTAATAAATGAACCACTCCTTCATTGAGGCTGCTGTGCATCCTGTTAGCGATAGATAAACATCCCATTAGAGGATTTCTCAAACACTGTTCCCTTTCCCGCAGCCATCTTACTTTAACTCCTCCCACACGACTTGTGTGACTCACACCCACAGTAAGAGCTGCTCGGCAGCGCTGTATGGGGGGTTAAAAGTGCCGAAATAAAGCACTTTAAAAACCTTGACCCATTTCCATACATCTGCTGACAGGTTTGCACTTTGTACTAAGCTTGACATGATTACAATTTTTGCCAAAGAAGACCGATGAAACTGGTGACAAAGTGCTAGATTATAGCTCGGGGTGATTGAGCATCACTTTTTACTTTGTTAGTCTCACTGAGGTCATGGACTGTTTTCAAGAAAGACCTGAGGAAAGGAAACACTCATAAAACTGACTTACTGACAAAAATAAAAACAAAGAGGTGGTTCATTAAATACATGGAAAAGTCCCGTTCAGATTTGTTCCACATGTGCCTCAAATGAGGTTTACAAAAATGTGGTAAGTTCGGGCCTTGTTATTTTAATTTGTTTATAGACTTGTCCCTCTTGTCAGCATAGAAGTCCACCTGAGTTCAGAGAGCACAGATGAGTAAATAATTTATCATTACTAGTGCACTATGATAAACAGGGTTCAGCCAATAACGGGGCAGCATGGCAGTGCAGAATAGCTCTATCATCAAGTCAGAAAAAAATTACTGAACAATAAAAGCCAAGTATTTAAATACCCCAGCAACTTGTAAATGGGTTCCATTTGAAATTATTATACCAGTTCTGCTTTAGGTTTTGCCAGGAAAACAAAGTGATTTGTACTCATGTTAACGAGAAAATTCAACAGAATGAAAATGACACATGATGCCAAATCCTTCGATGTTTGTATATTAAAAATTGGATTTTGCTGTGGTTCGTCAGTAAATATATTTGATCTTCTGCATGATTTTGTGGATTTCATTTTACTATAGTTTTCAAGTTCATAGGTTAGTGAGATAAGCAGGGCTCCTCCCTAGTCGCTCTCTTTCTCTCTTCCTGGTCACTGTAGTACTGAAAGAGCAGCAGGTCTTTCTTGTTGTGAACTCCTGGAACGTGCCCATCTACTAGATGGACTGGGGGAAAAATAATCTATTTTTGTTATCACAAGAAAACTATTTTTTCTTTAGATAGTGAGATAATTTGCCCATTATCACAGGATATTGGCATTAAAAAAATATTGCATCCATGGCCATTCTTGGATTCCATATAAATAAAAGGCTGCAACACACACAAACTTTTCAGCAGGCCACACCACCCTAGTCCACTCTTTTTGCTGTTTCAGCTGTATCAGTTTGTTTAGCTGTCATGGCAATAAACAGATGTTGTCGTGAGCTCAGCAGCTCTTGTGATTTTAACCAGACTCATTCTGCGTCGGGTTAAAGCAGCACTACAGTAAAGTGGACATATTGTACTTCCATTGTTAGGAGACTCAAAAGGCAAATTTTGAAAGAAATTATTAAAGTCAAATACCTTTTTTTTCACTAGTTCTAAAGACAATGGATTATATATTTTCCCTAATTCGATACACAACCAAAATACCGAACCTTGTCAACCCTATTAACACCTGCAATTAACTTACTGTTTGTTTTAATTATTTTCTTGGTAAACTTTCTACTTTGACCAGATTTTATTTTAATTGGAATACAAATATACTAGTTTCTTTGAAAATTTACAAATGTGTGTATTTATAACGTATTTATAACATATTCTTTGTTGTTTGGGCTCTGCAGTCAGTGCAGCTTCTGAGATGCACTGACTTCTAAGGGAAAGAAGAATTCCCAAAGGACATTTGACATCTGTTGTGGTTTTCTTCCATAGAGACCATCATCACCAAGCAATGCTCAGGTACAGCTGGTTTGTCATCAGGTGAACCACACAGTACTGCCTGGGGCAAGTCTTCAAGTAGTTGCGACACACACAGAGGTCATCCTCATTTAGAAAAAAATGTGTCTCTAATCCAAGGCAGACATTTGGAGAATGGATAAAACAGGTGATTTTTTTATTAGCGGAAATAAATGGCAGAGACTGTTCAGGTGGCAGCGGACACAGAAGGTGAATGAAGGAGGACAAGATGGAGTCAAGGATGAAGGGAAACATCAAACCAATCTGAAAGTGAAATTCAAAGTTAAGTAAGTAATTAATTGTTGGACAAGACATTGGTTCAAAAGCAAAAACGACCTTTTGATCACAACGAGGAGTCGCAATCATGTAGTAAATGTGATGACAGTAGTAACTTTAGCAGTAAATATATGCAGAACACTGCATAGAGATATGAAATTATCCCATATAGAGCCAAAGTATTACTTTAAATTTTAGGCATTTATGTTTTAAGTATGTAGGCAGGTGATATAGAAAAATGAAAATATTCTAATAATTACTATCATATTGTCTTTATATGGATTTTTTTAAGAACAAGAAACAAATGAACATGGATATTATTTCAAGTATGTATTTATAATTTTTGGTCAAATAAAATGAAACCTTTAAGTATTACTGTATTTATCATGTGTATGACTGATCACATAGTTAATCTTTCTCATTTCCCTCTTCATTTCTCTCCATCATCAATTTCTTTTAAGTTGGAAAGGGTGGGCGGTTGATCCAGCAGAGCAGTTTTATTATATCTGGCTACAGTTCATGATTTTTCCTATTGTCTACAATTTGGTGATCATCATTTTGAGGTACAATTATAGCAATAAGAAAGATATCATATATTTAAGGAATTCACCTTCAATGCTTTGACATCACTTGAAACTTCATGCTCATATTTTCTCAGAACATGCTTCACAACAATTGCACTGAGCTACCTGCCTCTGTGGTTCACACTGGACTACATTTCAGACCTCATGTATATGCTCGACATGGTCATCACTGCTCACACAGGTAAATCTCATTTTGTTGTTATAATAGTGAAAAATCAAGAAACATTAGAGGCAAAAATGTATTTAAAAAACTATAGAAAATTCAAAAAAGTGAAAGTGAAGCTAAAGCTAGAAGCAAGCTAAAAAAAAACCCAAACAGCTATATTATATAAATACCATGTTCTGCTGCTTCATAAGATTCTGGTTAACTCAAAGGTATATTTATCGGAAAAGATCTAATGTCTTTTACATTGTAAACTTTTTGTGTTGTTCAAAGTTATGACTCCTGAATATTCATTTATACATGAATATTTCAGCCTAGTTTTGATTAAATTAATCAGCAGGTGGTTTTGTTAGTCGTGATTCATTGTTGGTCATAAATGGGTTGAGCCTGCTTTTATGTCAGGTGAGAATTTATCTTCTTCACATCAACTTCAAATTGTAACTTCAAGATCAAGATTTTTCTTGATTTTGTGATAAATACTGTAATACATGTTTTGTCTGTGTGTGTTTGATGATTTTTTTATGTTTTAATGTGGATGTTTTTTTCCTTTTTGTCCTAAGCCCATGTCCCTTTAAAAAGGGATTAACATTTTAACAACCAAATCAGACAAATTCCCAGGGCACCTCTGTCTTGTGGCTCAACGGCCCGTTTGATAATCCATCTATTACAAGAGCAGCTGTGTAACGAAATAATCATATTGAATTGTCAGATAATGATTAAGCTCACAAGTCACTTTTGTCTTGTTCTTCCTTCTCCAGGTTACTTGGATCAGGGCATCCTGATAAAGGACCTTACTCTGCTGAGGAAGCGCTACCTGGGCTCTAAATGTTTCTTGAGGGATCTGGCTTCCCTGCTACCCACAGACCTCCTCTATTTTGTTTGTGGCACTCAAACTCCATTGGTGAGGATCAACCGCTTTCTGCGTTTTCCACGTCTGAGTGAGGCCCTGGATCGCATGGAGACGAGAACGTCCTACCCTAACACGTTCCGCCTCTCTAAACTAATGATCTACATCTTTGTGTTAATCCACTGGAATGCCTGTCTTTACTTTGCACTGTCCAGCCAAATTGGTTTTGGAAGTGATGAGTGGGTTTACCCCAACATCACTGAAGAGTTTGCCTCCATGCGTCGTCAGTACTTTCACTGCTTCTGGTTCTCAAGCAAGATTCTCACCACAGTAGGAGACATTCCCCTGCCAAACACAGAAGAGGAGTTCTTGTTTATGATTGCTGACCTGCTCATTGCCGTGCTGGTGTTTGCATCAGTTGTTGGAAATGTTGGTAATGTTGTCTCAAGCCTAAGAGACCGTGATAATATCTTCTTCCCTAACCATGAGCTAGTAAGTCAGGATAACTCACAGAACTGAATTGGAAATGGTTTTATGTTTAATTACATTTTTAGCTGTGTTGGTTTCATTAGCTGTATAAAAAACAACTTTCTTGTTTTCAGGTGAAGGCATACCTGCGCAGCCATCAGGTTAGCAAGGAGCTTCAACAGCGTATCAACAACTGGTATCAGCATCTTCACATCAACAAGAAGATCATACGAGAGAATGAAATTCTGGAGCAGCTGCCCATACACCTGAGGACTGAGATCGCTGTTAGTGTTCACCTTCCCATACTTTCCAAAGTTACCATCTTCCAGAACTGTGAGAAAAGTCTGCTGGAGGAGCTGGTGCTTAAACTAACACCTCAGGTAGGGGAAAGGACAATTCAAAGGGTTAAGGTAGGCATATCAGGGTCCTCAGCAAGCGTCCAGCGCATAAGGGTGTGTATCCATGGGATAACAAAAAATAACCGGGAAGTGAAAAAACCTGTACATCCATTCACATATGCTGCAGCAGTTTGAGCATTATGATCATTCCTTCTTTAACCTTAATTGAGAAGATACTAGATCTTATTGCTGCAAATCCAGTGTTTAAGTCAAAATCAACCTTAATGCTTTGCCTACTTCATTTTTCTTTAGAAATGGTTGCAGACAATAATTGTTTCAAGATGAAAAACTGGTCACACTTTTTTTCTTGCAGGTGTTCAGTCCTGGAGAGTACGTCTGCAGGAAAGGAGATGTGGGCCACGAAATGTACATCATCAAAGAGGGAAAACTTGCTGTTGTAGCGGATGATGGGATCACTGAGTTTGCCGTGCTGGGTGCAGGGAATTTCTTTGGGGAAATTAGTATCCTCAACATCAAAGGTACAGTGAGATACAGTATGCTCATACAACATGTATTACCTCATGTTCAATAGACAAGGGAGGAAATGGGCACATTTTGGACACAATAGGTTAAAAACTGAAAACTGAAAATCTGAATTGCTCATTTCTTTTGGAAAAACAAACACTCAGAAATACCCTGCTGACTAACAACACACACACACACATGAGCTAACAGAAAAAATATGTCTTTCAGTGGTGCTTTTGGAGCTTGCTATTGGGTCTATCAGTTTGAAATATACTTACTGTGAGATGATCAAGACTGGAACATTTGGTAGGCTGTTTCTGTGCAAGACGGGAGGATCCTTTAGAAGATGCTAATGAAAGAAAATTATATGTCCATAAAAGTAAAAAATGACATGGCACTGGGAAGCCAAAATGCAGATGAAATAGTCCCACAGAATTTAATTATTGGGCATATAGAAGAATTGGAAAAATTAATATCAGTGATATTAACCCTTCCTTTGCCATCCTGATTTCCTGGCTAAAAACAAAACCTAAAAGCTCCTCTATATGACATCACCTGAAGGGGTTTTCACCATCAACCTTTCAGTTATCTTGCTGTTCATACTACAGAGGTGTACCTGTCTTGCTAGAACTCCTCCATATGACATCATCTGAACAAAAAAACTCCTCCAGATGACATAGGTGGGAACGCTTTTCACCTAGATGCAAAGAAATATAGTTGAAACCAGATGTTTACATACACTGTATAAAAAGACACATAACCTTTTTTTTCTCAATGTCTGACATTAAATCAGACTAAACATTTCCTGTTTTAGGTCAGTTAGAATTATTAAATGCATTTCCTGATGCTAAATGCCAGAATAATGTGAGATTTTTTTATTACTTTCTTCAAATTCAGAGGTTTACATGCACTAACATCACTATGCTTTTAAACAATTTCCAAATGCCTAAATGATTATGTGATGGCTTTGAAAAGCTTCTGATATGTTAATTGACAGCATTTGAGTTAATTGGAGGCACACACATGGATGTATTTTTAGGGCACACCTAAAACATCTTTTGTGACATCATGAAAAAAATCAAAGGAAATCAGCCAAGATATCAGGAAGAGGATTGTGGACCTCCACAAGTCTGGTTCAACCTTGGGTACAATTTCCAGATGCCTGAAGGTGCCATATGCATCTGTTCAAACTATTTTACGCAAGTATAAGCACTAATAGATATCTAGCCATCGTTGAGTCTGATTTAATGTAAGACAGTGAGAAAAAATGGTTATGTGTCTTTTTAAACAGTGTATGTAAACATCTGGTTTCAACTGTATATTAATATGGGGAAGGTCGTGGGATGTTTAATACCATTCGTACACATGTGTTCCCCAAACTAAAACCATAGGAAACAAGTTGAAATTTGTGAAGCTTTGCACACATTCAGAACTATTAATAATATGTGTGTTGGTCACATCACTACCATTGATATTGATATATTTTTAATCTAATCAAAATTTTGGAATTAAGGAATCTCAAACTGCTTCCTTTTAGGTAACAAATTAGGCAATCGTCGCACTGCCAACATCCGGAGTACTGGCTATTCTGACCTATTCAGCTTGTCCAAAGAAGACCTGACAAATGTTTTATCTGAGTTCCCTGCAGCCAAACGGCACCTGGAGGAGAAAGGCAAACAGATTCTCATCAAGATGGGAATGCTGGAGAACACTCAAGATGGAGAAGAAAAGGAAGAAGAGAAACTTGAAACCAAGATAAAAAGGTTGGAGGACACCTTGGACATCCTGCAAACAAAACTAGCTCGGCTTATGATGGAGTTAGAGTCGAGCAACTGTAAGATGCAGGCAAGGGTGGAGCAGCTGGAGTGGGAGGCAGCAGCATTGAATAATCAGTTGCGAGGAGCTGAGGAGGAGGATGGAGGAGGAGCACAGGGAAGAGGTGAAGGGGTGGGAGGAGTGGCTGAGTGGGAACGAGAGGAGGCAGAGGGAGAGGAAGAGGAGGGTTCAGATGCAAAGATAAAGAAACAGGAGCAGAGAGAGGATGGGAATGAGGTAATTAAAGAAGGAGATGGTGAGAGCACAAAAAGTACAAAGGAACATATAGAAAGGCTGGTAGAGGGAGATGGTTTTGGCCAAAAGGACCCAGATAATCAGGAAAAGAAAAATGAAGATGATGGAGAAAAAAAACAAGAAAAAGGAGATGACAGACCTGGTAAAGGAGATGGAGCTGAAATTGAACCTGACTCTAAAACTGAAGAGAAAAGTGGAAAGAGATAATCTGAAAAAGGCACAGAAAAGGCTGGAGGAGACTCAGGAAAAGGGGGATTGGGTTAAAATAACAATAAGAGAATAGAGTTATAAAAACCTATGTGTGTTTTTCTGTAGTCATTTGTGTGTTTTTATGAATTAAAAAAGTTCATTTTACTTTTTGGAAACACTGTTTGCATTACAACTTTATGCCTCTAGATGACAGCATAGTATTCTCTTGATCAGTGGTTCTCAGCTCTGGTCCTCAACGACCACTGCTCTGCTAGTTTCCCAGCCTCCCACCTGCTACGCACAACCTATAAAGACATAAAAGAGACTCTTATGAAATGTAAATGTATTTTCTTAACTCAAAAAATGAAACTGTGATGAGCATAACCCCAGGCTGACAGCAGCCATTTCTTTGTATGATGACTACTTCATACTTCAGTGTACACATTATTAATTATGTTTATATACTTTGTTTACATACATACATATTAGAATGCTTCACTTACTGATAAAAATTTTTTTAGAAATAATTTTAGTACTGTTACTGTAACACTTCCTCCATATTACAGATATCACCACAAAATGCCTCAATGTTAAACTGATCTGTGGAAGTGGAAAACACAGAAATTACATAAGTAGATATACCCAAATACTGTAACATCTATACAATTTTAGGTATTGTACTTTACAAGTAATTTTCAACATTGATATTTCTAATACTTTACATATCAGTTCAACATTTTTTAAGAACTCTCAAAAAATGACATACCACCATTTCAAATACACAAAAGAATTTTAACAATCTTCATCAGCAACAATCAGCATTACACTTAGTTTTAATAACCATAAGTCATTTTCAATGTAAAATTGTCAAACATTGCACAGTTTTAGCTTTTCCAAATCAACGTTTTTCGTCCTTTTAAATTTCTG
This sequence comes from Channa argus, assembly GCF_033026475.1. NCBI lineage: Eukaryota > Metazoa > Chordata > Actinopteri > Anabantiformes > Channidae > Channa > Channa argus. Next base: position 9,011,533 of record NC_090205.1, read on the forward strand.
TGAACTGTTGGGATTGATGGTCAGACAGAAAACAAAAATAAGCCAAAGAAACTATGGGTAAGTATGATGGAATTTCTTACTATTTCCTTACGCTTAAAAAAAAAGGAATACTCTAAAAATCACGAGTCGGCCCTTTAATGACGCACAGTCTACGTACTTCCCGGAAGTGCAGTGGGGGATAGAGGCCCCGTCGATACAACACAACTGCATACATAGGCACTTACTAATAATAAAGCTCTGCTTATATGTCATCTGCATGGAGTTTTCGCGCTAACACATATGGAGTGTCAAGAGGAAAAGCCAATCATCTATACTATGGAAAACAAGCCGATTGTGACATGTGAGTGTTTCGTAAGAGGAGACGTTTACTCCTTTATTCTCGTTTTGACAGTTAGCCTGGTAGCTACATTCATTAGCTTGTTTTAGCTAAGCTAACAAGTACACATATTACGCTGCGTGTATGTGCTGTCGGGTGGCTTATTTCTATTAGTCAAGCTTGTTATATTTCCATACTTTTGTACTACTGTGGGCTTTGTGCTTTATATTCATAGAGGAATTGATGTCGCTCTCCAGCTAGCTAACTGCTACGTTGTTTAACAGGCCTTGTTAACGATGATCACCTCACGGCTAGTTGGTGCAATTTTGGGAAGAATATCACTTTGTTCTTTGCAGGACAATTATCGTTTCCTTGCGCTAAAAGCAAACACAGGGGCCGCCACATGGCTTTTGGGCCATGGGATCTATTTGCCATTCATAAATTCCTTAGAGGCTTATGGAAGCGTCTTGTAAGGGTTATTTTGGGTGCTGACTGTGTTGATAGATGCCTACTTCACTTCAAACCTCAGGCTGCTCCATTTATGGGACAGCGACACAGAGGTGCCCCAGTAGCGACAGGAGTGGAGCATTGAGAAGTAGGAATGAAAGGTGTAATAGGTGTTACAGCTTGTTACCAGTGTTGGTAGATTTCATATCTAAGTCATAAGTTACTTAGAGTGGGATCCAGGGAACGAACACCTGTGTTTCCTGGCGGATTTACAGGTGTCCCAACTGCTTCTGAAATGAAAGTTCTTACATTGAGGATTTTTGCATTTTGGATTAGGGTCATATGCATATGCGACTTGGCTATATTAGAGATTTTTTTTAATTTTTATTATTAGGGCACATTTGTATTTTCTAAAATGGCTGTTAACATTAGAGCCATGACGATTAGTCAGTTCATCAAAAGAGAAATCATCAGCAAACAGATTAATTAAACTTGATTTGTCAAATTGAAGATAAACGTTAACACCATTGTGGATTGGACCAATAGAACACAATATTTGACAATGCAACTTGATTGGTTTTTAGTACACTTTCCTTTGAAATGTATGATACCTGTGCTGTGAGATCAGTGCTTAAAATCACCGGCAGAGCACGTGCATCGTAGTGTGGAACATTCCTACTAACGTTGCCATTTCGTTTTACCCTGATTGACACATGCAGCTGCAGGCATTATACTGGTCTTTGTTTTCAAGATGGTTTTGTGACCAGTCAAGGCTAAGTTTTGTTAGGAGTATTTGAACTTTGAGACTCTGCAATTACAGATGCCATTACTTGAAGCACACATGTCCATTGATGTATATAGGCCTACTGTGGCTGAAATTTCACAGCAGCATTCAGCTTCCAGCTCAAGATCAGAGCCATAATCTGTAAGAATGACAATTTCATATTTTTTCACTGTGTTGATTGTAGCTGTACCTAATGACTAATTAATTTACGGTGCAATCACGTGCCCCAGCTGTGGTACACTGGATCCAAACATAATTGACAATTAGCCTTCACTCTTCACTGCAGGTTTTCTGAGTTTGCTTAAATCCAGACTGGATGAACACATACTGGTGGTCCTGTTAGCCTTTGGATATTTTTCAAAAGATTTAATTAGATGTAGATCCTTGGCCCAATTTAGCTTTGACTAGTGTCCACATAGTTTTGTTTATAATACACATATTGTGTATTGTGAATGACAATTTGAGCATTTGTAGTATTGTGTTTTTTTTCTTTTCCTGGTCATATTTAATTATAAAATGCCATGTGTTTGATCAGAGGTGTCAAATTGACACTATAGTCGTTGGTATCCAGTTTTCTTTTCAAATACTTTTGTTGTGATTTATAGAATTGCCTTGTTATGTAAATGTATTTGCTTTGTGTTAACCAAATGAGAATTGATTATTTAAAAAAAAAAACATGCTGTGTGTGTCTGTGTGGTGGTTACAAAGAATTGATGTCACAGCCGCCTTCTACATTTCTTTGCCTGTAGACATTTGAAGGCATATTTTCTACTTTCTGGCCGTTATACCATTTTATAACGTTTGCTGTGTTTTTTTTAAAATGATTCAGACTTTGTGCACTTTGGTTATAGTGAATGCTGAAAAATGAACTACGTTGGTCGAAGGGTAGAGGGTGTTAGATGCTGTTTGAATTGTAATACCCTCTGGAATAATCGTGTGATTTTGGGATGCAGAAAGAACAGGAGTTGAGTAGAGCTGTCTGTAGAGCTTTGAAACTGAAAACTCTCTGTCATGCAATTAATACATTAGACAGTAAGAGTTTGATTCGTACTTTTTGGATGGAAACATAGATGTTGAGACATATTACATCACACATGTGTTGCTGTGTTCCATTCTTGGTGGTTTAAAATAGCTGCGCAGAAAACAGTTTGTCACTTCTGCCACACATTTCTTTTCACTGACAGATTCTGAGGCACATTGACAGAAGAAAGCATGAAAAGTGCAGGAACATATGAATCAATTGCAACACAGAGCCAATTTCCGAAGCACTATTCAGGACCAAAAGGACAGAAATATATCTTAAAATATGATTAAGATGAAAAATATCATAATCATGTTCTGCTAAGTAACTGCTGCTTGCAATGTGATTTTAATTAATTAGCATCACAAAACTGCCAAGGAAACCTACTAAAAGAGCCAGAAATGTTTGTGGAAAAGTGTGTTGTTTTTGGCAAGAGATGAGGCACCTGCAAAACAAGTTTGCTCATTCATAGAAGATCAGGATGTAGAATCACAAGGCTGTTAAACAGGACAGAGCAGCTAAAGCACAGAGCACTAGAGGACACTGACCCTACTGAGATTTGATCAACTCTAACAGCAATTAAACTGATTTGACATTTTTGCTGCCTCCCCTTGTTTACTGGAGTTGTGTGTTTAAATTTGTGATATGAGAAGAAGAGGTTCTCCTGTTTTTCATGATGCACTTTTATTTATACATTGCCCAGTAATGCAAAACTATTTTGTAATTTCCTCCAGGCTCATTGCTCAACCAAGTTGAAAATCAGCCAACATGTTGATTTGGTATGACAGGGTGATAAGTCCTTTTTTTATAGGAGATTAACATATCTGATATTTCCATAGACTAAGCATTTGATACCTTTCACTTGTTTTCGTACAATTTAAATTATTATGATGGCAAACATGTTTTTTTTTTTATAGAGAGAATGAGAGCTCTTTTATTTTATTGTGATTTTTCTCAGGTGCTGGAGACCAGGGCTTGTTCACATCACTGTATACCTCATTGGCTCAGCAGCTTCCCAGGGAGCCAATGGAGTGGAGGAGGTGAGTACTGGCCTGCTGAGTAAATGATAGATCAAATCACTGCCTGTCATTTTAAGCTGCTGACACTGTGTTAGAAGTCTAGAAAAATGTTGGCGGATGGATTATTGCTTATGGTTTGCTTTTGATTTATTTTATTCATCAACTTGCATTGATGTTAGTGGGCTTGTTGCCAGTACACCATCCAACAATATTATTACTTTAAGCATTTTATTTACTTTCATAGCCACTATATTAAATGCCATAACTCTGCATCTGTAAGACATTTACAAGAAACAACAAAGTGCATTCACGTAATACTGGTAATTGTATATCTGCATGTGTGTGTTGATTATATGTTGATTGGGTGATTGACTATGCTAAATGAAGTATTGAGTGCAAAATCTAAATAAATCTAAAACTGTTCATTAGAGTCTACGGGTTAGTAGATGATGTGTAAGTTATGTGAATGAACAGAGTCAGAGACTGTGTGCTTCGTCCCCTTCCTGTTGTATGACTTGTGCTGGAGTTCAATGGTGGTTTGACAATCTGGAATTGCTACAGTACACTGCTCTTTACAATATAATGATGATTTCTACCATAAAATGGAGCAGGAAATGTTGCCTCACTTTTATTTTTATGAGCTGACATAAAAAGTCGTTCTTGAAATTTCTTGTATAATATGTACACTCGTATTTAATTTAAGGTATAAAAAAAGTTTGCCAAGAGATGAGATCTGAAGCTTGTGTCTTTTGCTGTATTCTGGATAAGATAATGTTTAGCCTGAATGGTGAATAAACCCAGACTTGGGGATTCTTACTATAAAGGTAGAAATGAAGAGTGCAATTTTAAAGAAATGCATGATAGCTTGGCTCAAAGAAAGGTGGTGTGTGACCTATTTTTATAGGATTTGATAAATGACAATATTGGTCAAAACTATAAAGGTCATATTTTCAGCTAAATACTTTTAAATTGACCCTAAATGACATAGTGAGATATAGATTTCATATAGTCAGCTTGTGTCATGGGGCCATAAAAATGATGGTGATTGTAAAAACGTTCTTTTGCTTTCTTTTATATGCAGGACGTATGGCCGTGCACCAAAAATGATCCACCTTGAAGCTAATTTTGTCCAGTTTAAAGAGGAACTTCTCCCTAAGGAAGGCAACAAGGCTCTCCTCACCTTCCCCTTTCTTCACATCTACTGGACTGACTGCTGTGTAAGTGCCTTAAAAGCAAAACGAGACACACACACACACACACACAGGGAGGTGTCATATCGTGCATTTTAGACTGTTTGATCAAGTGCAGTGAGAGCACATAAACAAACCCCCAGTCAGCCTTTTCAAGTCTTTTTCAGCAATATTACTGCACACACTTTGGGAAAACGTGAGGCTGAATCATATCCATTTTGTCAAATATGTCTGTTCAAAAAGGAATTAAAGCTCCATTTTAGTCTTTCTCACTGTCACGACCATTTATTTTGTGCCTCGGTACAAACCTCGGCCAAACACAAATTACAGTTGTTGTTGTTTGTATTTTTTGTTGTCTGTGATTTGTATAAGTATAACCTTATGAATAGATGTCTGGTCATAATTGCTACATGTTAACTGAGGACACTGATAATTTGCTTACCATTAACAGGCTACTGACTTTCGTTCTTGTTCACTACTACATGCTTCAAATAGACTACTGAAGGCCTTGAATCAAAACTATAATTCGATTAAAAAAAAAAAATATTATTTAGAGATGTGGTTTGAACTTTTTAAACTGGGATATTCTGATGCAAACCCAGCTGATGGTTTTACTAGAGTTTTGGGGACCACGAAGACCTTTAGTTCACTCTGGTTGTTCAGAGTTAATTGATACCTTTCACAGCATACATATAATGTATGTGAAAAGGAGACTCACCTGCAAATTATTTCGTTTGTCCTGTCCTCATTTTTGATGAATGATGGGATAATATTACATCTGATCTGAGCTACTGTTTGACATTTGAGCCACTAACAAGTAGTTTACGGGTCCAGTAGAGTGAGGAAATATTCTTCTAGTTAATAGATTTCAGATGTTATCGCTCACTCTGACAATCTAAAAACGTGTGGTCAGATATACTTAGGTGGCAGTAAATATACTTGGGCGTGTTCTTTAAGTATGTTATTTGTGGGAAACACTGATCTAGACAAATCAACGAGAACACTTGTACTGCGTGATTAGTTGTGTTGACATACAAAGATGGGAATTAAAAATTAAGTCAGTTCAAAGCTGACTTCAGGTGGAAATACTCTGTCCAGGAAGTTGACAAAGCTGAGCAAAATGTTTGTGTTTGCAGGAATATTAAAGACTGCTTGTTTATCTTTTGTGTGTTTATGCAAACTCCAAATGTGAGATACCTGAATGCTGTATGCATGTGCACCATGTTAAGATCATCTCTTTCCACAGTGTTTTTGAGATGATGTTTAATCCCTATATTTTCAAATTTATCCTACTTACAGAGTATGTGTTTTAGTTAAATTTTTTGGCATTTGTCTCACATATCAACATAGTTTTGCCTATGACCTCGCTGGATACACTTTTAGCACAGTCATCAGCATAAACTGAACACAACATGTACTTTGCAGGCCTGCTAATAGGTGACGATAAAAACAAGAAGAGAAGCAGGAACCTGCTGCTGCGAACCAAGGAGCTGCTTCGTTTAAGGAAGTGTAGTCAACAGCATGTTACTATTGACATGGACAGTGTCAATAGTCTGGGAGCAGTGAGCTTTAGTTTTTATGCAGTATTTGCAATGGAACATGAATACCTGTGCAGTGTTACTAGGTAGACTCACAGTACAAACTACCTGTGTGAGGCCTACACAGTTTTCTACAGTCACCCAGTTTATTTAGAGAATGAATCGCTACATAACTGCCAAACCATAAAAGAAGCAAAAATAGCAACAGATGTCTTATGTTTGTTAACCCGTTTTTTTTTTTTTTTTATTGCCACATCCTTCCAGTGTAATGTGTTATCTATCACTGAAACCAGATGTGTTTAAATAGTACCTCAAATACATTCTTGTGAATGTACTTAGTGCTTTCTCATGTTTGTTATAGTGTTTATTTTAGACACATTCTAGCTGCCATTTTTTTTTTTTAAGTTTTATAAGGTTTCACATTGCAAAATGAAATAACATAACATTTCTCACACTTCTCCTGCCAACAGGCAGTAAAGTGTTTATTACACTAAATTAGCTGGTATCCCTGACCAGTCCTTTTTATGATTTCTTTTTTCAAGCATGAAAAGTTTCACAAACATGACATCACAGTTGCAGCAGTAGAGTTTCCCCTGCTTTAAAAGGAAAGCTGTAAATGAAGAGAAACCTTAGAAATATAAAAAGGTATAGGTTGATCCTGTCGAAGCTAAATCCATAGTGGAGATTTCAGTCAAGCACACGCCCACACAGTCTCAACATTACAAGCTGGCTGAATGTGGTGGATAGGCAGGGCTGCTGCTTCCTCTTCTTTTTCTAAAAGGAACAATAAATCCTATGCACACAACATGACAATATCACAAAGATCAAACAGCGAGCCTTAGCCTGCACAGGCTGTAAAGCCACAGTACACAATCTTGTGACTTTTAATGTTGGTATTTGTATCTAAGTAATAATGATAATTTCATTGTTAGATACATTGTAGAAACCGAGGAAATAAACATTAACAGTAGATTCATTCAGAGGCAGTGAGACCTGCGCCAGCTTAGTGTTAGTGCCCATTTGGAGAATGGTCAAACAGAATGAATTGAGAAGGTGGGTGTGAACAGACTAATACAAATGACAAGGCTACTTGCAAACTAATTAAATTGCTTTAAACCAGGTTGTGATTGTGGTGTGCTTCAACTTATTGCAAGATTTATCGCCCTAAAATTAGCTGACAAATTATTTCTGAGTTCACTTCCACAGCATTGTGTAAAACTAGGACTCCAGTTCCTCTCTCTGCCTGTGGACAATATTACATAATAACTGTCTCAACAAATTATATCCCACCTCCACTCAACTCAAATGAATTTAAAATACTACTCTCACTCAGCAGTCAATCAGAGTTCACACACAGGATCCACACTAATTGTTAACACCTGGCACCATTTCAAATTAATTTGTTAATTTTTTACATGTGAAGCATACTAATTGTCATCATAATCTCTGAATAATGAGTGGATTGCTTTATTGTAGGATACAGAGGCATATAAAAGCTCTGTAAAGGAGGACATGATGCGCTGGCACAACAGTTTGCGGGCTCACAGCTCACCAGACTGGGTCATCATCGTCGTGGAGACCAATGATACTAAGAAGAAGAACAAAACCAACATCCTGCCTAGGTCATCAATAGTGGACAAGATCCGTAGTGATTTTTGCAACAAGCAGAACGACAGGTGAGCGTACACTAATTCTGTTTTATGAAAAAATAATGGGTCACAGAAGATTTCTCAAATTTCTCAAAACTGCATAAAAAAATATGATACTGTATGAAATACTTTGTAGCTGTGAACTGTCACTGAAAAAGACAAGCTGGGAGACTTTTGCTAAGCCCACATTTCTTTTCATTTTTAAGAAGCAAATAATTACATTAGCTTGCAACCAAAAGTCACTACTTAAAAAAGAGAGAATGAACCTTCTCTCAGTAAATGAAGATCATTCTTCTGTGATGCAGGTGTGTGGTGTTATCCGATCCTCTGAAGGACTCATCTCGGTCTCAAGAATCCTGGAATTCCTTGTTGCTCAAGTTGCGAACCCTCCTCCTCATGTCTTTTACCAAAAACTTGGGCCACTTCGAAGACGACATGCGAACGCTCCGAGAGAAGCGCACTCAGCCAGGCTGGAGCTTCTGTGAATACTTCATGGTGCAGGTGAATAAATGAATCTGCAATGTGGATTTTGATTTTGATTCTGAATTCTGTGCAACAAAAGAAGTAGGCTGTGTATCATGACTGAAGCTGACTGGACTGAGAGGGCATAAAAACTGAGAGGGCAAGCCCCTCCATTTAACTACATATTCTGTGTTTCTGTATCTTTATAAACAGAAAATGGTCTTATACTAACCCGAGGATGCTCAGTGCAGCTCATTTAAAATAAATGAATAAATAAAACTTGGTCACTGTGATGTAGAGAGACTGTACATTCATGGGATTTTGTCCTAACTCTGTCTTGTTTACACTTCACTACCAATATTCATTAAGTGTCACAGTTGTGTCTCGTGTATGATAACTGTATAATTTGTGCAGGAGGAGCTGGCCTTTGTTTTTGAGATGTTGCAGCAGTTTGAAGATGCTTTGGTCCAGTATGATGAACTAGATGCTCTCTTTACACAATATGTCCTTAACTTTGGAGCTGGAGGTAAAATATGACGCAGTACTGCTTTCAATGTGGTAGTTGACTTAGTTAAAATAAACATGGGCATTTTATGCACGAATTGAAGCTTCTCTGTTTAGTTCACAAGTCTCTCTCTCCACAGATACTGCTAACTGGCTTGGCTCATTCTGTGCCCCGGTGCAAAACTGGAGCGGTTTGCTGCTTCGGCGGCCAATTGACATGGAAAAGAGAGATGGGATCCAGCGAGGGGAGGCCAGCCTGTTGGATCTGAGGAGCTACCTGTTCTCTCGCCAATGCACCTTACTTATCTTCCTCCAGAGGCCCTGGGAGGTCACCCAGAGAGCCCTGGAGCTCCTGCACAACTGTGTCCAAGAGTTACGCCTGCTGGAGGTACATTAACTCTTACAGAGCTATTCTTCAGACAGCATGTAGTTTGTGCATGTGAAATACCAGAATGTAGGCTTTTCAAAGCCTGGCTTAAGTCACCTAACCTTACTATCAGGAAAAAAAAGTACCTTTATATATAGTTCTCCTGTGGAGCCAAAAAGATAGCAGTTTGGGCTGATCCCTATTCAGACTTTTTAACAGAAAATGTAAAACTTCACTGCCAGTTGCCGGGGATATGTAGAAACATTATAGAGTAGCTCATTAAATGAGAGAAAATATAATTATTACATTTAAATTAAATTGAAATTTTTAAACGGAAACTTTTATTATTATTATTAAAGGGGGGAAAATGTACATTAATCATTCTGAGTTCAGATGATGTCACCTCTCTGGGGAAGCTTGCTGACCACAATTACAAACTCCATAGTTTAAGCACCAAGATGACATCATCTGAACTGATGTCACCTGGAGGCATTTTTCAGCTACATATAGATATATTTAGATATAAGAAGTCAATGGGAAGTTTAATGATGTTCATGATGCATCATAAAACAAACATCCCCTCCCTCCACCTTTTTGAGATGTGTTGCTGCCATCAAATTCAAAATGAGCTAATATTTTCCAAGAAATTGTAAACTTTGTCAAGTTCAACCTTTGATATGTTGTTTATGTTCTATTTTGAATAAAATATGCATTAGTGAGATTTGCAAATCATTCCATTCTGTTTTTATTTACATTTTCACATCTTCCCAACTTTTTTGGAGTTGGGGTTATACTATTACTACTCAAACTACTACCAAAAGAAGCAAGTTCAAAATAAGTGAAGTCATCCTTTAAAACCAAAGCAACCTAAATGCTGACAGTTTATTTGAATGAAAAATAGAATGTAACGTGATTATTTACACTGGGATGAATGTAGAGCAGACATACATTGAAAGCCTGGAGGAGTCATTCGAATGTTTCCCTCACCATAAAACTGTACACTGCTGGTGTTATTGCTCAGGTTTCAGTGCTGGAGGGGGCGCTGGACTGCTGGGTTTTTCTCAGCTGCTTGGAGGTGCTGCACAGGATTGAGGGCTGTTGCGACCAAGCTCAGTTAGCTGCAAACTGCTCCCATACTGTCGGCCTCTGGGCTTATGCCACCGACAAGGTAACAACCTGACATGTTCAAGTTATCAGGGTTATTTGAAACTTGTTTAATTAGAACTAATACTGATGGTGTTGTAACTCACTACTTACAAATGTTACCATATCTGGTTTAAAAAAAAGATGTACTCCAAATATCATAACTGTAGTCAAATACTATTTTTGTTGTTTTTCCTGTCAACCTCCTATAGCTCAAGTCCCTGGGGGAACTCTGTGGCCTGGTATCAGAGAAAGGACCTACATCTGAGGACCTGAACAGGACTGTAGATCTGCTGGCTGGACTTGGGGATGAGAGGCCTGAGACTGGTGAGTTTTCATAGCCAGAGTGGTTTTTATTAATATTTTCAAGTCCTGCTGGGGGACAAGTTTACAGGTCCAAATCCCAACCATCCTGATTGATTGCATTAACAAATAGATTATAGTAAAGGGTGCTCACTCAACCAGGCTAACAGTTTTCTCTTTGAGGCTCCTGTGGTTGTCTTGTTCCCCTGCTGTTTCTTGTAATCTTTTTTAACACATCCTGTATCGCTAGTCTTACTCCTCTCTGATTTTCCCTAATGAGCAGTACTTCAGCTGACTCAGGACTGACAGATGTGTAATTAGTTTTCCAACCTGATTGGTTCACCCATTTAGTGCAGATTCCCATTATTTATTTATTTTTTAGCCCATGTCTTTGTTCCGTTGTTCTTCCACATGCGGACGAGCATTCGCTGAAAGTGCCAGTTCCCTTTTTTTTTTTTTTTTTTTTTATTAGACATGCATCTTCTGAATAATAGCTGACTATCACTTTATGTAGTTGTATGGTAGCAAAATAAGTACATCATGACTGTGGATGTCAACTGTAAATTGTAGTCTTTGCATTGTGTTCAAGTGCTGACATGAGTCAGTCAGTGTATGTGAACACAATTTGCTGTAGTGTTTCAGTGCCTTTGGGGTACAAATTGCTTCTTCACTAGAACGAGTGTGTGCTTGCCCGGCCATTCATTTTGATTAAAGTTGACACATTCTAAAATGTACCGGGATGCTGGTGTTGTTTCTGAATTAACCTTTGTCCACATTAAAACAGCAATAGATTGGGAAAATGAGTGACTTTCCTCCTACAGAGCAGGTATGGAGGACTTAAAACCAATCTATCCTCAGAAAGCATATGAATAAGAAATGGTGTTCTGCTCCATGGACTGTTTATATTAAGCTGACTACAAGAACATAGGAGTTATGGCTTTGCCCCAGAACAAATTGAGACCACCATCGGGGAACAAGCAAATTGAACTGCTTTGTCCGTCCTGCCAAATAAGTCAAACTGCATTTAAAATAAAATGCTGCACCACCACCTGTTTAGCTATAAAAAGTTTCTGGCTAAAGTGTTATATGAAAGGGTTTTTACCAATTCACTGTGATTTCTGCACTCCACATGCTGGTTTTTAAAAGCTCTGGTTTAGGGGAAGAAAACTAAACTGCAGTTTCAGCCAAAACAGAGTGAAAGAGAGATGCAATGACACAAGTTTAATCCAGATGTATTCTTATTTAAAAATGATAATCCCACAGCTTGTTTTCTTTGTCTTCCTCCACAGTCCACAGTTTGCAGAGCCCTTACAAAAAGTTGAAAGAAGCTCTGTCATCTGTGGAAGCTTTTGAAAGGCACTATCTTGTAAGTAAATTCCTTGTCACAGTTCGGTGCTGTAGTTGACAAAACAGGAAGTTAACACACATTCTCAAAATTCCTGTCCTTTTTTTTTTCTTTTTCTTTTTTTTTTTTAATAATTTTTCTTATGCAATCTCCGGGAAACTTCAAGCATTTCATTTAATTATTTCTCTTCTCTCCTCCACCACCCTGTTGGCCACTTCTTGCATCAGGAGCTCTCTCATGCTGCTATGGAGATGTACACGGCCATCGGCCGTTTGAGGTCTGCCAGGCTGGTGGGGAAAAGTCTGGCTGAGTTCTACATGTAAGGGATATTCAAACTGCTTGTTTAATTATGTATCTGCAGCTCTTGAAGTTGTCGTAACAACAGTACCTGTCAACACAGATGGTTTCAGTCTTTCTGCCAGAGTTCTCTTCTCTTGAATCGGTCAATTGGCCCACTGTGTGGGTGTTTACAAGCAGCTGTGGTTTGGACGAGTCTGTTGGGCTTAAATATAATAGCAAAGTCAGTAAAGTTAAAATTAATATTTCAAACATATTTCACAGACTGCTAACTCATTGTGGAGACACAGAATGGGCTATAAGTGTAATCTTGATGTGAGGTATTATCACGTTCTCTAAATACAGAGCTTGACACCAGTCAGCAACAGAAGTTTACAGGTAGATAATAGGTTTCAAATAAATAAAGGTTTGAACTTGCTTAAAATTAGGCAAAAAAAACTGTTATGTGCAGTGATGCAATTATTGTTTTTACTTATTAAACTATAGTGATGAAATGTTATTAGTTCATATTCTCTGTTATTAGTTCATATTCTCTTTAATCTTGTGTACTTTGAGTTTACACAGCTGTTTGTAGCTTTTCAAATGTATTGTTGTAAGCACGGCAAGTGTGTGTGTCTATGTCTATTAGGAGGAAGGGAGAACCAGAGAATGCTGAAACTTTCCTACGGGAAGCCCTGAAGTCCTATGTATCAGAGGGGTGGAGCCTCCCTGTCACTCACACAAGGAAACAGATTGCAGAGTGTCAGAAACTGTTGGGGAAAACTGAAGAGTATCCTTTATACTGCAGTCTGACAATCTCACAAAGGTCACACATAGCTATTTAAGGGCCAAATAAGTCAACTTTCCTGAGGTGCACATACTTTTGTATAAATATCTGCACTCAGTTTGCAGTGCAAGTATTTTACTACTTACTTTCGCTACTTTGGTACCAGAAGAATTAGATGGAAATCTTTTATATGATTGCACATTTTCAAAGTTAAGAACTTCACAAAGATTAGCAAATTATTATTCCTTGGTTAAATTCTAAGTCCAATGTGCTGCTGACAAAGTTGGTGGCTTCCTTTACAACCCACCACAGCTACCTGCAGACCAGTGCCTTGTTGGCTGGTGATGTGAATCTGACCACGGAGGAGAGGAAGCATTTTTGTCAGGAAATTCTGACGTTTGCTGCCAAGTCTGGAGAGGAATGTAAGTATATGTTCATGTGACTCCACTTTATATTGCCATTCATTTAAACACAATTTTGTATGATTTAGCCTCAACACTTTTTATTGTTTTCTACCCACAGCTCACAAAGTGACACTGAGCATGTCCGTTTTTGCCCAGCTCCTACGCCTACAGTTCCACCCAGCGACAGCCTCTGTGCATTCTGGAGCTAAGCTGCAGGTGGAGCTGACGCTGCGAAGTTTGATGCCCAAGTCTGTGCACATACAGCAAGTGGCTGCTAGCATTCATTTTGATGTGGATCATGGAGGGACTCATGGCAGATCCAAAGGAGCTCAGAGACAAACACACCCAGGGACAGTAGAGTTTAACCAGGGTAACTCATCAGGAGGCCACCCCTCCTCCTCATCCGCAGGTCCTGCTTTAGAGCTGGACGAGATGCACGACAGGAGTCCTTCGGACAATTCTCTTAACTCTGCTGGAGTGGTGTGTAAAAACACTCATCTGCTGCTGCGTCTTCATGAGAGTAACTCTCCGACGGACACACCCAACTGCCTCAGTCCCCCTGTAACAATGACGGAAGGAGCACAGATGCTCAAAGTGCAGGATACAACATTAGAGCCTGGAGATAACAGCATTATATTTACAGCACCAGTAAGATTCACATTGCTTCCAGATTACTAAATAACCTTTTTCTTTTATTCTATCTGTTAACCTTTGTTGTTCGCAAAATGTTTATTTTCTTACCTCTTATCTTCGATGCTGTCTTTTATCTTTAGAGTGATCAACCGGGTACTTACACTTTGCGTCAGCTGTGTGCCACAGTGGGTCAAGTGCAGTTTGTGCTGCCTCATATTTACCCATCGGTCCAGTATGAAGTGTATTCTCAGGAGCCCCAGCTCACTGTGGAGCCTCTCTCAGGTCTGTATGTTTTACATGATTAGTGATATTTAACATTATGGCACAATGTTAAGGTTTTGCTTGCTTGTACTAAGCACTTGTCTACATGAATTTATACTTACATTACATTTCCTAAAATATGAGCTGCTCCTAACACGTTTCTTTTGTTGAACAGACCAAAAATGGTAAAACAAAATATTCGATACACAAGACTTTTCTGTCTTATCATATTATGAGTGTATATGTGATGGTCTAGTAAGACAGAACAATAGGGGAAAATGTAAATCGAAATTTTTGACAACATTGCAATTTTTCTTTAGTATGTAAATGTATTTATGTTTTTAATTGTTATTTCTCGTGTATCGCAGCTGAAGCACACTGTGCATAAAGGCATTGTTCAGAATTAATTGTTCAGGCCACAACATCTAGAAAGAAATGGTTGGGCACCTGTAACAGCTCTATAGTCTTTACATATTTGTGCATACAGCAAATCAGTAGTTGGTTCTGGATTCGCGTCATTATTCAGATCTGTCAACCTGTTAGTGTAACATTATGTAATGTTTTCTGTCTGCATTGTTTTCGATGTGGAGATTAGAAAGTGAGTGAAGTTCTTACTTCCCTCACCATGCATGATGTTTACTTTTGGAAGCAGTTCAACTTCCACCTACTGATTAGTACATAAAACAATTAAATAAATACACTGATTTAGATTAAAAAAATAATTGTAAAACATAATTATGTTTTTTAACGATGAGCTGCAACCAGTTTTATGTAAATGTCAAAATGTTTTTGTGTTTTTAGAGCCGCTGTTAGCTGGTCTGCCTCAGTTGGTGAAGTTCACTTTGTTGACTGGTCACTACACTGTGAAGAAAGGAGTTGCTCTGCAGCTCAGCAACACAGACACCATGCCTATCCTGCCCTCCACAAGCTGCATCGCCCGCATCAGCAACCCTGCTGCTGGTTAGTGCACCTTCTGTTTTTTGTGAAAATAACTAGTCAGTGTCTTTACATAAACACACTGACTGACACACATACACCTTTTGAAGTTCTCATGGTTTTCTTGGTGCCTTGGTGACTCTATGTGTATGACATCAGGCTTGCATCCAGACATCTATCCCATTTACATCTATCCCAGCCCACACAGCAGGTGTGTCCTTGAGCAAGACACTCAGTGCTAGCTATGTGGGCGCCACGTGAGGCTGCCGACTGCTCCCCCAGGGGGATGGATTAAATGCAGATGACAAATTTAATTGTCACATGTATGTGTAAATGCATATGCATACAGTGCTGACAATAAAAGCTGCAACTTTTATTTCTTCTTCTTTCTTCTCTGTCCTCTGTTCTCCTCATCTTTCGCTGTACTCCCCATGTGTTCAGAGTTGGTGGGTGAAAGCGTCCTCTCCATCCAGTCATCCGAGAAGGTGACCAGCATCAGCTTGCCCCCCACTCCTCCCTACCACACCCTGGAGTTCCAGCTGGAGGTTTTGTGCATCATTCCATCTGGTTCTGACCGGGCTGCTAACGAGAGGCTGACCAATGGGGAGGTCCGCCACCGACCACGCAGCTACAGCCATCCTGACACCCCCATGACCGCCATTGACCAGAGGGTGAGGCCCCTTTAAGGATGAGTCACAACTAATACTGTGGAAATAGTGGAAACACTAAAGAAGCCATTTCACATTCTTGAAGCTTCATCTCAGTTTGTTTACAGCTATAATGTGAAGTTTAGTGTTGGAATATTAGTTTGCTAAAGCTCCAATTAGTAGGCAATAAGTGAACGCCAGATTTTGCTAATTTATTTTCAAACAAAAAGGCCAAACATATGATAATTTCCGGATGTAATGTGAGTTGCTGTTTTCATGTCTTAATTAAAAATAGAAATTACATGAAGACACTTTGGGCTCTGGGATTTTGAAACAGGCTATTTTTATTTTATTTTTTACTTTTTTCTACTCTAAACAATTATTTGAGTAATATGCTGAATCAAAGACTAATGGAAATAACATTTGTAATGAAAAACAAAATAGAATTAGCCTGTCAAACAATAAAAAGCCAGATAAACGGTCATTCTTATGTCTTTCCACAGATGTCTATTGACTGTCCATGGTCAATCTACTCCACACTGCTTGCCCTAACTTTCTACATCCCCTTTAAAACCAAACACTCACTGCTTTCTGCTGATAACAGGTGAGCGTCCATTCTCATAGAAATTCTCAAATGTGTCACCAACAGAAATGTTTACATATAAAGTTTCATTTTGAGATCCTATAAGGAAAATGAAGATCTCATGAGACCACATGACGCCTATTCATTGGTTTTATTTCCTGTTGTTAAGCCAGCAAGAGTCTGTGTAAATGTTTATTTAACCTACAATCTTTAAAATATGGGAACCTGTAGTTCATTTTTTTTTAAAATGTAGGACCAGCATTTTTCTGTGTACCTATACACATCTGACCTATGACCTTTGACCGTATACCATAGGAAGTACATCCAGGTGTGTGTGCAGAATGTGTCAGATGTGAACTTCATGCTGGCAGAAGTGAACCTGACAGAGAAGCAGCATGCATCACTGGAGCTACAGTCCCTCAACACTAAAACCCAACAGGTGAGCAGAGACAAAGCAAATGTCAGCGACCACAGGATGGGTCAGCAGATAGCGTCCAGTACCTTCTGTTTGTAAAAGTCTCCTCCATTTTATAATTGTGTTTAAGAGGAGCACATTACAAAGGCAGACTAATGAGGATAAATACATGTAGGGTCAAAATTATTAACAGCTTTATGAAATTGAACAACCCTTAACTTTTCCCAGGAAATAATTTTAACCAACAGTGTCCTTTTGAAATATGAATATTATGCAGTGCGTAGCCTTCCTCAGCTCAATAAAATCCTCACTGTACCTTTTTCCAATACTATGACACTGTGGACATTAAAACAACTGTCAGTTCACTGAATTCAAACATTTTCTGTTACATCTGACATAAGACTGATCGGTGAATAATCATTTATCACATAAAAATTCCTATCTAAATTGTATGAACTTGAAAATGATGGGATATTATATAAGAACAACTATGTATATAACTTATGTTATTACATTTTTTAAATTTTTTTTTTTTTTTATCACAGCGATTACAATATTAAGTAATTTATCATGAGCAATAACCTTAAAATAGAATGTGTCATTATTCATTTTGGTTTTGGAAACGAATACTAAAAAATATGACATTGTAAATTTTTGGATTGTTTCCTTTTTAAAAAGTTAATGAATGATGTGACCATCAATGTTTCCCATGTGTTAATGACATCTTATAGAATGTCAACACTACATCAACCACAACTTCATATTGATATCTGGTGTGTGTGTGTGTGTGTCCTTGTGTCTAGCTTCTGTGCAGTAAGCACAGTGTGTTCTGCTTGTGGGAAGTGAGGTGGAAGGATGACCTGCCCTCCTGCCTTCAATGTGTTTTCTCTGCCAACTTCTCCCTGCTCAACCAAGAGAGCTCTGCCTTCAAACCCTTTCACTACCAGTTCCAGCTCGAGAGAGTCACTGTAAGAGTACTTAAACATTTCTTTTTCTTCATTTGCTCTAAATGTTACAACACCGTTCTTAGACCACTACAGTAAACATGTACACCTACAAATTCCTGCTTTAGTCCGATAGTTCCACCAGATCAGATCATTGACCACAGTTTTTCTGTTGTCAGACTTTGTACAGTGTGAAGGCTGAGATCCTGCCTCCTGCTGGTGAGCAACATTGTCGCTCTGGTTTCCTCTGTGGACTGGAGGTGTGTATAACACGACTTACTGAGCCTGCAGAGGAGACCGACACTGATGGCCCCCGAACCATCAAACTCATGTATGAAGGTATGTCTGGAGAAGAAGCCATTTATCTGGGGGTAATACTAATTTTATGTGAAATTTATGTGATTTAAATGAAATTAACTTGAAGTTAGTTAGATTTGAGTAAAATGTTAAAATAATTGTTCCATAAATATATTAATGGTTCATTGGGTGCCAATAATTACATGCTTACTAATATGTGACCAATGTGAAAAATAATTATTGTTTTAAGGAT
Source organism: Channa argus (assembly GCF_033026475.1). NCBI lineage: Eukaryota > Metazoa > Chordata > Actinopteri > Anabantiformes > Channidae > Channa > Channa argus. The sequence goes on from NC_090205.1 coordinate 9,030,057, forward strand.
TATTAGTGTGAGTTTTTATCGATACCCAGGTATCTTGGTCACTTATAGATATTTTCAAGCAATTCTCCACAAAAGACAAAACATCTGTGATTTGTGACTTCAGTTTTTGTGTATGTGTCCCCAAAGTGGCTGACAGCAGCAGTAACTGGGCGGTGTGTGGGAAGAGCTCAGGGTTGGTGTCGATGCCTTTGAAGGCAAACGCTACCCACAAGGTGCAGATCGAGGTGATGCCTCTGTTTGCAGGACACCTGCCCTTCCCCAAGATCAAAGTGTCGAAGTACCTTCCTCACACCGCAGCAGTGGCAATTCAACCAGACCCTGGTAAGACCATGGATGTCTGCAAATATTTCTTCCACAGAAAGAAATTCACACTTTATGGAAAACAGTAGATGCCCTGCCCTTGAATTCATTCCAGATGGTAATGTTGCAGTAAGGGCAGGAAAAGCACTTTGCTGACAAACAAGTATGACCGTGAACCACGGTCAAGAGCAGGTGGTGTCGCTGCAGCGATGAGGATTGTATTAGTATGTCCCAAAAGAGTGGCTAAATATCAGGTTGCTAAACCACTGTTGAATTTGTAAATAAATGTTGTACAGTAAGTAAAGCATCAGGGAATCCAAAGAAAGGTATTTTTAACAAAAATGAATCATTGCCACATTTTTAGGAAATTTCCATTCATCAGTTTCGCTCAGTAATGTGTTTTCTGCCAACCTCAGACAGCTGCGTGGAGAACGACAGCCTGTCCCTGCTAGACAAAACGCTGGACGACCAGGCGGACACGGCGAGTATCCGCAGCCGGGGCAGCGTCCACTCTGTGGGCAGCGGCGACCAGCAGCAGAAGGGCGTGGCCATGCCGCGACTGGAGCCCTTCTGCCCTGGGCAGGTGTTCAACCACAGCTACGCACAGCAGGTCCTGGTGCTGCCCACTACAGACGACCACATCATGGAGGTCAATGCTACATGACCCTGGTGGCGACACTGCCCACCTCATTCTTCTAGGACTGAACCCAGGCCCTGGATGGACTTTGCTGAGCTTTTGCTCTGCAGCGGATCATGCCCCTGAGTCCATGTCAAAAACTGCTACAGGTTGCTAGGATGGGACTCACCACTAAGCATGAGACATTATGAACTTGACACAATGAAGACCCAATGAGATCTGCTGATAAATTAAAATAAAGAATTTTCTTTGCCATACTTTGTATATAGCTCACTGGATGGATTTATAGCTATAAATATATATGACTGATCAATCAGATCGACACCTGTCATGCTCGTTCGACCTGAAGATAAACACTCAATTGCCCCGTGATGCACCAAAGCCCTAGATGTGTGTACGCCTCGATCAGCAAGTACTGTAACTGTGGCTGAGTCTGTCCAGCTGTTCCTGTGTCTCTCAAGCAGTAAATATTTTTATATTTGATGATTTTTGTCTCAATGATTGCATTCAAGTTGGTGAAATAAGCTGCTTCTTTTATTTGGATATACATATGATAGACATCAAAACGTCATGCTATCAAACTTCTGACATATCCATAAATCTCCCAGACTCTTCGGTTCAGCTGTGTTGGACTGCAAGCTCTAATTGTCCCACATGGAGTCTGAGCTAAGTAGCATCAAGAGTTTGTGATTCTTTGATCACGTAATCTGACACACAAAGCAGAAATATTATATATAGTCAGCACATTCGTTTTTTTTAATTGCTTCTGTAACAACTGCATAAATAAAAAAAAAAAAAAGTTCCTAATAGATGCATTTAAGGTTATTATTGCTTTTTCATTGATGAACAGAATCAATCAATATTTTTTGACACAAAAACACATTTTATTTGTCTTTTAAGACAAGTTCCGTTACATTCTTTATCATCCGCTTTCAACCCTAATAAGATTTTATGTAGATAAAGCATTTAAATTGTGCAATCATTACAGGTTAACAGCAAAGAATAGTTTTTGTAGTGACATCACTGAAGAGTGTTGATTATAACTGTTTTTACATCTGCAGCTTCATTTGATAAATGTATGGTTGAATGCAAACAGCACTAACTCTCAAATATAAAAGTATCGGTAATGTGAGAGACACAGACTGAGTTTAGCTGGTGTGTGTTGTGCGTATCTGTTCAGCTGTAGCTTTGTACATGTGAGGGTTTGTGTCTGTGTGAGTGTGTGTGATCAGGTGAGACTTTAAAATAAGCGTCAGCCAGTGCACATTATTGTCTGTGGTCTTACTGATCCTTGGATTGTTCATATACAGTGTGTGTGTGTGTGTGTGTGTATATTTATTCTGTGTGTGTGTGGGGGGATGTTATGTGCTTCGCCAAATTTGTTCCTGAGCTATGCACACATACCGTTTAGATGTTGAATAGATGAATGAAGGGAGTCCTTATTGGATTTATTTGTTCATTTATTTAAAAGGACGAATGTCAGCTTCTTTCTCCCATTTCTTTCCCATTGGAACAGTGTGTGCCCACAGTCCAACTACAGCCTCCTCATGTTTGACCACTGTACATAGTGATCTGTAAATAATAATTCAAATCAAATCATCTTTGATTGCCAACTATATTAAAAAAAAAAATTCATTGGAACTGGAATTTACTGTTTTGTGCGTATAACAGTTGATACAATAAACAACTCTTTGGTTTCAGGTTTTCCTCAGGACTTTGGAGCCTGGCTGCGGGGATTTGCAAGTGAGTTCCAACCCTGATGTTGGATGATGAGGCCTGACACGGTTGGGACTGAAATTAATTTTAGCCCACAAATCAAAGTAATAAACGTAACGTTTAACAATATTTACACACAGTGTGCAAAATTTCCACCTGCGACCATTTGTGTGCTTTGTCCCACCGTGGTGAGCTGCAGGACTGTGGTTACAACTAGAGGAAGAGAAGGGAACTAATCGAATAAGTCATGAAAATCCTTTAAAGCTGGATTTCTGGTTAATACTTAGAAAGAAAACAAACTTCACAGAGCCTCCTGGAACAATGTTGGAGTCAAATCTCTGGTATTTAAGTGCAGTGCTGTGTAAACCTCCAGTCTACATGTGTGTAGGTGAAGACATGTCACAGTGTGCTACAACCCAAAGATCAAATCTTCCCTACAAGATGATTTTCTCCTTCATGCTAAGTTTCTTAGGAAGCTTTTAGGCGACAGAACGTCTGGACGTGTATGAAAACCAGACACAACCTGTAGGAAATCTTGTGTCATCACATCATCTAAAAAAAAAAATAAAAAATCAACGCAGCTTTGTGTTCGTGTCCACCACAGACAGGATTCAGGACTGGAGACGATGGCTGGTGGATGAAATGAAAACTGCAGGTTGGACTTTATGACCCTGGTTCCAATCTCTTGCCTGGCTTTGCATGCCTACATCAGAGCACCTGAATTGGAATTAGTCTTTCTCTGTCCCCGCCCATCACCTTATCTCCGACCTGTCTGACTTCTTCATTAACACAATTACACAGCTGCACAGCGGGAGGTTTCACAGGTTCAAATAAACAGTCTGTGCGCAGCAGGACAAGTGAGGACTAGCAACACAGCGGACAACTGTCCAACATGAGGCCAGACATGACTCCTCACATGACTCCTCTGGTGTTTTTAGCAGTGTGTTTGTTCGGTGTGCACGCTGTCTCACGCATGGAGGAGAAGAAGACTCAGGAGCGGCTCTTCCTCGGTTCACTGGGTCTCACCGGGCGGCCGCGGCCCGCAGGGAGCCACCAGCTGCGGCACCACGTCCCGTCTGCGCTCTGGAGGATGTTCCAGAGTTCAGAGAAGATCCAGATCCAGGAGAGCGACGACTGCATGGTGACGGAATACGGAGTCCGCGGTAACATCATCCGATACGTGCAAGACCAAGGTAGGCAGACTGTCAGGGTGAACTGGTTTCTCCTAAACCCACATTAAAAAAACCAGTGCGTAAAAATGGAGTATAAGTAAATGCAGATTAGACTTGAAATAAATGTTGACCACTCCTGTAGAAAAATTTTAAAATTGTTAAAAAAAAAATCAGTTAAAAAGTAATAGGGTAATTTTAACCATTTGGATTTACGTGACTGTGGTGTCATATTTCTCATGTACTAACATAATAAGTTTTCATGCCTGTAGCACAAATGTAGGATTTTTATCAATTTAGTTTTAGAAATATCCAGTTTAGTGTAAATTAGTGGCAATCAGCACATTCCGTGGATGATGTGGTTCTGTTTGGTACTTGGCACCTCTTTGTATAATATAATAGCAGCCTCCCATGATGTTGACACAGGTATGAGACAGAGGATAAAAGATATTATTTATTAATCCAAAAACTGAAGAATCCAAACATGTCAGTTTAATTTTCTGTCAGAATGTATTTTTAATGGAAAAACAAAAGCTTATAACAACTCAGTGCAAGACTTGTTCTATAGTGTTTGTACTAGATCCTGCTGCATACTGTGCTTCAGTAAAACTTCAGTATACAGCAAACAGACTTAGTACTACCACAGCATATATTTGATAGGGAAGTAATTGCTCATGACAAATTATCTTCTCTGTGATTTAGGATCATGCACCTTGTCTCTACTTAAATACAAATCTGAAATGAAGCCCTGAAACCTGATCTCACTGTTTCTCAGGCAGCCTGGAGTCTGGACGGAGCAGCAGCTGTCAGGCCTGTCTGGAGAAGGAGCTTTTCTTCAACATGTCCGTCCTACAGGATGTGGAGCTGCTGACTCTCGCTCAGCTGGAACTCAAGCTCCACTGGAAGCCCTTCAGACCTGTGGACCTTCTGCAGCAGCCCAAGCCCCTCAGACTGTCTCTGTATAAAGTGATCAGACTCACACTGACGGGAGCCAATCCCCAGGTCAACCGCAGACTCCTGGTGTCCCAGTCCGTCCAGCTGCAGCCTGAGTCCACCTCCATTACCATAGACCTCACCCTGCTGGCAGAGAACTGGCGCAAACCAGGACGCAACTACGGTTTGGTTTTAGAGCTGCTGCCTCACAGCTCAGAACCAGGGGAGCTTCTACTGTTCCATCCTGGAAACTCCCTCCCATTTGCACCGGCCGTCCCCCTGCCACTGATCCAAGCCTCCCTGGTGGTCGTGTCCCTCAACCCCCACCAGTGTCGTTCCAGACAAAAGAGAAGTGCCGTCCGTCTTCCCATGATACGCAGCAATGTTTGCAAAGCCCGAAGTCTCTACATCGATTTCAGAGATGTGGGCTGGCAGGACTGGATCATTGCTCCACAGGGCTACATGGCCAACTACTGCCACGGCGAGTGCCCGTTCCCGCTGAGCGAGAGCCTGAACGGTACCAACCACGCCATCCTGCAGACCCTGGTTCACTCCCTGGACCCCCACGGCACACCTCAGCCCTGCTGTGTCCCCATTAGCCTCTCCCCAATCTCCATGCTCTACTACGACAACAACGACAACGTGGTGCTTCGCCATTATCACGACATGGTAGTGGACGAGTGTGGGTGTCGATGAAGTCGCCGGACATTTCTGATGGGGTCCTGGCTGTCAGATATACACCAGTTTTTATTCGACCTCCTTTTCAAGGATTAGAATCTTTAAATTGTTGTCACTGATTTATGAGTGAACTGTTTTATTACTTTATTTTCCTCACAAAATATGTTTTTGTATATGATAGCATCAATAAAAAGCACTGTCCCCAGTTTGTGTAAAACTTAGTTTGACATAAACTTAGTGAGGAAACCAAATGCTACTCCACCGGTTCAGGTTCTGCTGTTGTTTCTGCTGACCTCAGCCTACTTTCATATATTGAAAAGGATGAACGTTGGCTTCTTCTGCCCTTTCTACCCCCATATTTTCCCACTGAACATTGTGCCCACAGTCTAATTACAGGCCCCTTTCCATGTTTCACCACTGTACATAGTGATCTGTGAATAAAAATTAAAATCATCTTCGATGGCAAACTTTATTTTTTAAAAAATAATTGGAATTGATGCACTTTTTCGTGTGTCTATATGTGGATACAGTAACCAACTTCTGGGTTTCAGGTTTCCCACAGGACTTTTGGAACCTGGCTGCAGGTGACAAGCATAAGTGAGTTCCAACCCTGATGTTGGATGATGAGGCCTGACACCGTTGGGACTGGGTTCCTCTGCACCAAACTGGGAAAAGCACTTCTTGAGGGTTTGCAGAATTACATCAACTGAACACTAGATGGTGGAATGAATTCATTGCAGGAGCACATAGCAGACCCCAGTCATAAAATGTTGTAAAATCAAAATGATTAAAAAAAATGCTACAAAATTGTGATAAGTTGTGTGTCCTGATGTTTCTGGAGTCTCTTGACTGTTCGTGCATTACCAAGTATGTTTAGATTCTGGTGTTTGAGGCTATTCATCCATTAGACAGTATGTGTTTGGATCATCCAGAAATGAAGGTAGACTCTCCTTTTGCATTTTAAAATAAGACTGTAGTCAAGCAGGAACAAGACTCTGTGGCAGATATCAGTCCCCATTCCACTAAGTTATTTAATTCATAAGGAAATATTTTAATGTGTTATTTGGATAAAGTGGCCGTTTAAACTATAAAATGGCTTCCTTACACTTTTGTGGTAAAACAAATGTTAAGTCAGTATTTACAAAATCATTATTTAGTACTGACTAAAGCAGTAAGTGGGCTTTTATTTTGTGGCTTTCTGCTGTCTCGCTGTGCTTGAGTCAGTCTGCCTGTGTCCCCGCCCCTCATTAACATAATTACGCAGCTGCACAGCGGGAGGTTTCACAAGTTCAAACAAACGCTCCGTGCGCAGCAGGACAGGTGACGACTAACAGCACAGCGGACAACTGTCCTACATGAGGCCAGACATGACTCCTCTGGTGTTGTTAGCAGTGTGTTTGTTCGGTGTGTGCGCACGTTGTCTCACGCATGGAGGAGATGAAGACTTAAGAGCGGCTCTTCCTCAGTTCTCTGGGGATCAGCGGGCGGCCGCGGCCCGCGGGGAGCCACCAGCTGCGGAGCCACCAGCTGCGGCGCCACGTCCCGTCTGCGAGATTTAGCAATAATAAATAGGAAATGTACTTTCTTAATTTCTCCAGTAGAGATAGCAGCACTGCTAACATCAAAACGTATTGATCCTATTGGCTTCAATGATTTGGAGCTTGTTTAATACCGGGGTTCAGTACCGATCCTCCCTCAGGGGGTAAAACAATATAAGTTAATCCTCAGGGGGGAGGGGCTTTCACCTGTGGTTAGTTAAACTTAAGAGCTGTCTCCTAAAGTACTGAAGGGAGGTGTGAAAACACACACACACAGTGAAACTCAGACAATCAATCAATTAAGCAAAAGACACAATACTCTGTGCCACCACACAAAGGGACATAACTCAGTTACAGTCTGGTTACTAGAAGAAGAGAGGAAATGTCACATCCAAATGCCATCCTGACTTTAAACTACAGAGAAATATTCAGTCAGCTGTTTGATTAGGTGGACACTGTGAGGTTTGACAGGATAAAACAAATGCCCTGTATGCTCTGGAAGCAGCAGGACAGGTGAGGACTATACGGACTCCCCAAAAATACACAAGGTCTACAGGGGGACACATCCTCAGACTTACAGTCTGCACCATCAACCATGCGAGTTCCCCTGGCTGGCAACTCTGTCCACCATATCATCAATGACTCACAGGAAATTTTCAACAAGGTTCAAAAACTCACCCCGGATCAGGATGAAACCATTATGTCCCGCGATCTCAACAACACTTTTCCAATGCATTCCCACTATTGAAGGAGTCAAGACTGAAGAAACAGCTACTACAAAACAGCCCATAGACCAGTGAGTCATAACTTTATGACCATCTGTGCAATTCAAATTGTACTGGAGTGCATAATAAGAAGAGGTGGTTCTAATCTTTTGGCCACCTCATTCATTCTAAATAGGGTGGACAAAACCTTAAAGCCACCTCTTCTTATAATGCACTCCAGTACTACTCCACTGCCCACTTTGGCCTCAATAACCTTTCTGAGAGTTTCAGACTAGAAACCGAGAATTTAAATCCTGGTAAAAGTAGAATTCATGGCACAGCTGCTGTATTGGATTGGATTAAACTGTACAGGTGTTCATAATGTTATGCCTGGTCAGAGTGTGTATACATATATACCGTATATATTACACTTTACAAAGGTTTTATACAGACTGTGATATGGGGTCACCTGTGTTCAAACTCTACATGGAAGAAGTGAGGAACAGAGACCCAAAGTCATTTATGGAACCAACACCCAGCCCCACAACACAAGAACCCCACATGACCAGGCTGGGAGTGTGCCAACAAGGGTGGAGGGAAAGCAGAAGGAACACAATGACATCAAGGGAGCACACAAAACCTGCTGCCGCCCAAAGTGGTCCCTTCGTCAAGTCCCCAAATCATAGGAGCACGTCCACAACGGACAGGAAAGACCAGGACAACAAGACTCAGCAGTTCACACTTCTTTAAAGACCGCTGTGTCCATAAGTCTGCACAGGGAAGTTTTTTCAAACAACATGTTATGGAATCAATTGATTGGAACAACCCTCTCTCATCAGAGGAGGTGGTCTGCTATGCCACAGCAAATGCTTACAATGCAGTTCTTCACTCCTAAGGTGGTTTCACCATCGTTCACACTCTAAAGCATGTGACTCACAACAGAACAACACACATGGAAGCAGGGTGGGACAACAACCCCCAGATGAAGTGTTAATGACCTAACACCCCCAGAGTTTATATGCCTGCCTCACTGAGCTGCCTTTCTGATAAGAGGAGACACTACAAGCAACAGCACCTTTAGGAAAACCGTAATCTTACTCATTGAGAAACTTCACAGACAACACAGCAGAGTTCTGTCCTACATGATTCCAGACATGACTCCTCTGGCGTTGTTAGCAGTGTGTTTGTACGGCGTCTGCGCCCTCTCAAACACGGAGGACACGAAGACTCAGGAGCGGCTCTTTCTCAGTTCTTTGGGCCTCACCGTGCGGCCACGGGGCCACCAGCTGCGGCGCCCTGTCCCGTCTGAGCTCTGGAGGATGTTCCAGAGGTCAGAGAAGATCCAGATCCAGGAGAGCGATGCCTGCATGGTGACCGAGTACGGAGTCCGCGGTAACATCATCCGACATGTACAAGACCAAGGTAGGCAGACTGTCAGGGTGAACTGGTTTCTCCTAAACCCACATTTAGTTTAGGGTAAAGGAAAAAAAACTTGACTGAAAATGCAGTATCACTGTATATCACCAGCACTAAAATAAGACTTCACATCACAAAGAAAGAAATGTTGAAAGCCTCTGTAGATCTGTTTAGAAAATAACAGTTAAATGCAAGGGAAGGATTAGTTTAGGACCATCTGAATGGATGCAATTACTATGAGTAGTAACATTAGTTTTCATGCCTGCAATTTAGTGTAATTGGCCATTTAGTGGCAAAGATGTGCACATTCAGTGGATGTGGTTCTGTTTGGTACTTGTTAAAGTCAAAAGCAAAAGCTTATAAGCTTATAACAACTCAGTGCAAGACTTGTTCTAAAGTGTTTTTACTAGATCCTGCTGCATACTGTGCTTCAGTAAATCAAATTATCTTCTCTGTGATTTAGGATCATGCACCTTGTCTCTAATTAAATACAAATCTGAAATGAAGCCCTGAAACCTGATCTCACTGCTAATATTTTGCAGGCAGCCTGGAGTCTGGACGGAGCAGCAGCTGTCAGGCCTGTCTGGAGAAGAAGCTTTTCTTCAACATGTCCGTCCTACAGGATGTGGAGCTGCTGACTCTCGCTCAGCTGGAACTCAAGCTCCACTGGAAGCCCTTCAGACCTGTGGACCTTCTGCAGCAGCCCAAGCCCCTCAGACTGTCTCTGTATAAAGTGATCAGATTCACACTGACGGGAGCCAATCCCCAAGTCAACCGCAGACTCCTGGTGTCCCAGTCCGTCCAGCTGCAGCCTGAGTCCACCTCCATTACCATAGACCTCACCCTGCTGGCAGAGAACTGGCGCAAACCAGGACGCAACTACGGTTTGGTTTTAGAGCTGCTGCCTCACAGCTCAGAACCAGGGGAGCTTCTACTGTTCCATCCTGGAAACTCCCTCCCATTTGCACCGGCCGTCCCCCTGCCACTGATCCAAGCCTCCCTGGTGGTCGTGTCCCTCAACCCCCACCAGTGTCGTTCCAGACAAAAGAGAAGTGCCGTCCGTCTTCCCATGATACGCAGCAATGTTTGCAAAGCCCGAAGTCTCTACATCGATTTCAGAGATGTGGGCTGGCAGGACTGGATCATTGCTCCACAGGGCTACATGGCCAACTACTGCCACGGCGAGTGCCCGTTCCCGCTGAGCGAGAGCCTGAACGGTACCAACCACGCCATCCTGCAGACCCTGGTTCACTCCCTGGACCCCCACGGCACACCTCAGCCCTGCTGTGTCCCCATTAGCCTCTCCCCAATCTCCATGCTCTACTACGACAACAACGACAACGTGGTGCTTCGCCATTATCAGGACATGGTAGTGGACGAGTGTGGGTGTCGATGAAGTCGTCGGACATTTCTGATGGGGTCCTGGCTGTCAGATATACACAAGTTTTTATTTGACCTCCTTTTCAAGGATTAGAATCTTTAAATTGTTATCACTGATTTATGAGTGAACTGTTTTATTACTTTATTTTCCTCAGGAAATATGTTTTTGTATATGAAAGCATCAATAAAAAGCACTGTCCCCAGTTTGTGTGAAACTTAGTTTGACATAAACTTAGTGACCCGAAACCAAATGCTACTCCACCGGTTCAGGTTCTGCTGTTGCTTCTGCTGACCTCAGCCTGCTTTATTATTAGTTATTAGTCAATTATTCTATTATTGTATTCTATTATACTATAATGTATACTTTATAGTGAATCCTCTGTGGTCATGAAATCTTAGATTAATTTTTCTACACTATGCACCTTGATGTAAAATGACTCAAATTACAGCTGACGTGTCGGATTGTGATACATTTCAATCGTGAGAGATCAGTTGGAAGACAGTGACTATGGAAGTAATCAACTCAGAGATTTCTGGTAATTAGTCTTCATCAACATGAATCATCTTCACTAAGTGTTGGTCTATGTAAAGACAGATTTGACAGGACAGTGGTGGTGGAGCAGAGCCTGCAGGTAGATGTAAACCTTTAGACGGGTGTCTCTTGGTGTGGATAGTGCAGTGGTGTCTCTGAAAGAGACTGGGAGTTGATACTCATATTGCAACCATGCATCCAGTGGTTGATTGTCTTGTGGGACGCTGGCAAACTGGTCACTGGCTAGATACAATGAATGAAAGGATTTGACAGCGTGAGAAAAAAGATGTGATGGAGATAAATTAGATCACAGTATACAGCCTGCTCTGTCCGATAAGAACCAAGGCAGAATGTTACTGAAGCTTCACCCTTAGCCTCATTATTTACATTGTGCAACTGTCCATATCTACATGTTCCTGATTTCTATATAAAAACAGATATGGCTATACTGTGGGGGACATTTATGACATCTTGTGGACAAATTGCCCCAATTATTACAATGATGATTATTATTAATAAGATGTGGTATAAGACGTGAGACAGTAAAGACACTAATTCCTGGGTTGAAATGTATTCAGTGTTGTGCTGCTATAATACCTACAAAATACTTGAGTTGGTGTAATTTGTCACTGGGTCTAGTGACCCCTTCTGTTGGGTGATATTCTACTCATAGTACTCGGTAGATTGGTCCAATTTTTTGGTAAGTGCTATATATTGACCGTGCACTGGGAAATATTAACAAAACTAACCATCTGTATGAGAGACATGTGCTTTCCTGTGATTTAAATATCTCTGCTGAAAGAGACCAGCTACTCTTTAATCTACTCAATGAGAAATTAACTGTTATGTCACCTTCTGATAACACTCCCGCCCCTCCTCCACTGAGCCAGACAGGTCACTGGCGGTTGCCACGACAACGTCTGGTCGCCACAGCAACCGGGCGAGGCTGACAGGTTGTAATAATTAGTGGGAGATGCTGTGAGAGAGTTTGGGTTGTGAAGAAGAAGCAGACCCAGAGAGCAGGTTTTTAATCTCAGCATGTGGCCCTAATGCTCCCAATGGGTCCAAAAAAAGCCATAAATGTCTTCTGTTTGGTCACTGATAATCAGGATGTTGTTTATTACTACATCACAAAGTCAAATTGAAATATTGCAGATTGCATAAATTTATGCAAATTTTCCCCGAAGTACAACTTCCGATTATTTTCATAGCTTTGGTATTTGGTATTCAAAATGTAATTTAAGTCCCGCTGTGTATGAAGGACAAAATCACATTTGCAAAAATAGAACACGTGTCTTTTATTTCAGGTTTTAGGAAACTAAACGAAGTGTTGACAATGGACACGTCAGAGCATAAGAAAAAAATTAATAGAGCAGTAGTGAATTCACACACTAAGTGTAACAATTATTTTACACATACTAAAGAATTATTTAGTAGCATTTAAATTCTATAATTTCCGTTTGTATTTGGTGTTACCTCACATTAAAATATAGTAATCCAAATGACATGTCTGTTTTTTTGTTTTGCCAGTTTTTGGAATCGTATTGTTTTCTCATTCTTCTGTGGTGTGTAACATCACAGAACGGAAACAGAAGACGAATGAAAGCTAGAGGAGAGATAGGCAGGGAAAGGAAGAAGCCTCAGGCACTTCAACAGTACTTTGCTGTCAAAGGCAAAGTCATTTCCGCTTTACTCTCTGGGGCCAACAATACGCTCTCTATCTCTAACAGTCAGACTCATAGAAGTGTTTTTCTTCCTGTCTCTAAAACTAGATCTCTCTCTCTCCTCCTCCCAAGTGAGTCTTCACTCAGTTACAGATGAGACACAGAGCCAAATGATCTTTATTAAGCGTTAGATGAGTTGTTCTCTAACTAAGGCTGGGGACGTCCTGAGCTGCTGAAGCCCTCTCAGAAAACAAGATAGTGACACCTTTTGACCACTTCAGTTATCCCTACTTTATCTGAAGGACCATGACGTTGACATATGTGACATTTAGCCAAAGGACAGCCTCACACAGCTGCCAGCCTCTTTTTTACACTGAGGCAGACCTCAACAACATTGATTAATAAACTAATGTACTGTGGTATTATGATGCGCTGACATTGAGATAAATGAGGTGAGTACATGGCATCAATGTTCTACTGTCATTGTTTATATAAATATAAAAAAAAATAGTAAAGATGGCAGCATTCACTCAAAATTATTATTGTTATTATATAAAACCAGCCTCCACTCACAGAAAACAAATCTTTCATAAGGGTTTGTTACCTTTTTAAAAACTTGATCATTAGATACATAGATTTTCATACTTAACAAGCTTTTCAGCAAAAAACAAAAAACATAACAAAAAACAACTCACAGCTGACTAACTAGAGAAAAGAGAATAAAAGAACTAATAGCCATAGCTCAGTTATTGGACACAGTGGATAACAGCCGTCTCTCTCTCTTCCTGCTGCTGCAGTTTCACTCTCCCACATCTACACAGTCACTGAGAAATTAATAATCAATACCAGTCTAGCTGGAGGCTACGGAGCCAGAGTGACTCAGCCATACTGACTGCATGTGGCCTCTTCCTCCAATTGCTGTCTGCTTCTGTCTCCGTTCTCCTCTCTCCATGTCGTTTTAATGCATGTATGAGATAACGGTGTAAGTGCAACTTGCAGTAACACTTTGCGGGAGGCCTGATCTTACGTGGCTGAATGGGAGCAACAACCTGCAACCAAGTTGCGAAAATTCACTGCATGTGAGAATGTATTCTTTCCTACTTGAGCTTTTGAAGTCTCATCATCGAAATTTATTTACTAAAATCAGTGGTTTATTTCCAAAGCTTAAATGTGATCTTTAAACGTTCAGATGTAAAAATCACAATTACGTTAGAAGAATAACTTTGTTTTTGATTTTGTGGCAGAAACTATTTAGTAATGTTTAGCTGATTTTTCTGCACCAACACACCATATTGTTAAGAAAAGAGCTGAATTAACTGATGGAGTGACTGGACACTGCTGCTCCCACTTGCTATAAAACCAAGATACTGAAACATAAAAGAACTTTAAGATACTTGTACTTTTTTCTTGATGCATCCATTTTATGTTTTTATTTCAACTTTGCTACAATTCAGAGGAGAATATTGCATCTTTTATTCAACAACAATGCATTTTTCAAATCTATACTTTTACTTCACAAATAAAAATTTTGTAAGTAGGGAGGTCTGAATGAGCTTAGTGTCCTGGCAAAAAACTGTAAGGCAAGTTAAGGAGGCAAAAGGCAGCTCAAAGTCTTGGTCATGGTGAGTTTAATCACCAAGAGAAACATGAAGAGCAGAACAGAACTACACTCATGAGTGGGTCAATCAGATTGACAAGGTTTTACAGGTTATGGCTCAGCTCAGCAGCTGAATTTACATAAAAGCACAAAGGAATGACTCAATGCAAATCAACCTTACAGAACATACACACACTGTTCAGGAATCGAATTAGCAAGTATCTGAGACCACTCGTCTCCTATGTGTTCCCTGCTGGGACAGCTTCCTGATGAAGCTCTGGTCTAAAGATCTACTGAGGTGCGAATGTAGCATTTCGCCAGCATAAACAGGCATTTTGCATTTGAAGGAAAAATTCTCTCTCACTTAGATTATAAATAGATTTCAAAAAACCCACAGGAAGCAACGTTCAGACTCATCTCAGACAAGATCTTATTGTAGACAGGGATTTAGAGGTTTCTGAGAAAACTTTTTTCTGTCAACCAGCAGGGGGCAATGTGGCATCAGCTCAATGTCCAGCAGTTATTTTGTGTGTGTGTGTGTGTGTGTGTGTGTGTGTGTGTGTGTGTGTGTGTGTGTGTGTGTCCTCTCAGCATGAGGTGGCTGCTGTTGAGCTGTAGAGAGCTCAGTTGTGAGGGAGGATGTGTATGTGGGGATGTGTACTTTTGTGGTTACCAAAATGGCAAGTTTTTAATTACTCGTAATTTGATTCAAGAGTTAGTCAAAACACAATCAAACTTAAAATGTGTTCTATTGATACAATAGAATAACAGAAGATTTAATCCTATCATCATTTAAAAATGACTGACACATCATACACATAAATACAATGTTGAGAAACATCATAATTAAAGCTGCAGTATGTCACTTTTTCAGGCCCATGGCTCAGGAGAGAGAACAGGTCCATCCCTAGCTCTTCCAATCCACATGTCAAGACTCTGAACCTTTGGTTGCATCTGTAGCTTGTTAAGTTTTTAGTCGAATTACAAGTAAGTAAGTCACTTTGTAAGAAATCCAAAGCAATTTACTAGCGAGGGACAAACAAGAGCAACTTGAGGTGAACTAAATTAACTGGGATTTTAGATAAAAGCGTCTGCAGTAAAGAAATGTTCTCTTCTAAAAGTTTTTGGGGAAGCCTTACCCCTGGAAATTAACCAGCATTTGTGCTGACTGTGCAGACAGTCGAAACGCATAGTGAAGCAGGGAGAGCGAAGGCTGGACAGAGCAGAGCGGAACTGTTAGCTTTAGTGTTTGTTACAGCAGGCATGCAAATATATTTTTAAATGAAAATTATTCGGATATTTTATCGAAAAGACAAACCCAAACATGCCTAAAAGGAGGTTTTTGGAAAAAAATAACAAAAACATGCACTAGGTTATCATTTTATTAGGTACGGCTCGCTAAAACTAACACGGTCTAATAGAACAGTCCTGCAATAAACCTTGAACTCTGCTGCACTATATATATATATATATATATATAGAGAGAGAGAGGTGTGTCTGTTGTCTCATGCAGTGGTTAATATAAGTGTGATAGACAAAACACCTGCAGCATAATAAAAATAGACAGCACCAAAAGGGAAAACAAACACTTTAACACCAACATACTGTATATCAAAATAGAAATGAGCATGCTGCTGGTGTGTTGGTTGTTAAGCTATTTTACTATTCACAAAGCACAAACGACATCAACGTTGTTCTCACACGCAGCCACATGTGTTATTATGCTAATTAATAGGTGGCGACATTAAAATGTATCAGGTCCCACGAATCTCAGAATATGTGCAAATGTCGGTGCACTTCCGCCACTAGATGTTACTAACGAGTCACAATTTACAGTCAGCAGGTGATTATAACAGGGGGACACTTATTCTCTCTAAACACACAGCAACTCATTGTTCCATTGACCTCCAGAGTGAAGTATGCAATACAACATCTGATATGACAAGCACTTACACACACACACACACACACACACACACAGTTCTTGGCTCCCACATTTCTAATGCTTTTAGTCATTGTCTCTCACTCACTCACACACACACGTCCACAGACACACACACACACACACACACACACACATGCACACACACACACACAGAGTCTCCTAATCAATGATAATGGAATCATAGTGTATCCTGCCTGGTAACACAAGCTTCAGTTTCATTAACATGCTAACCAGTACTTTTGGTCACACATGTACGCGTGGCGGAGCATCAGAATGCGTATGTACAGTCAGACATTTTCAAGGCATTTGCCTCCAACTGTGGTGTTTCGCATCTATGTTTTTGGATCAAACCTGGTGCAGGAGGAAGAAATTAAAAAAAAATTCCAGTCATTTATAGCTTGGTCACAGCAGCCTTCATAACAGCAAATCTCTTTGCTCAAATCAATTACCTTCAACATCATCATCATGATCAGTGGATTTACTTGAGATGCTGAAATGGAAGTGGCTGGCATATTAACTGTGCTGTACAACCCACAATTAGTCACTGTGTCAGCACCACTTATATTTTGTGGAAGCGTGTGCAGTGAATTTACTTTGCTGTTTCTTGGTGTGAGATGACAGTTTGTAGACTGAAACCAAAAATAAAGTTCTTCTTAGGTTTAAAAAATGTAATTGAAATATAGTACAAAAGATGGCTGCTGGATTTCCAGCACATCCTGTCATGTGTAAATTCTCTCAAAAGTCTCCACAATCCAAATTCTGATACGAATGCAGCTGACAGCACCGAACAGCAACATATATTTTTTCCTGCAGGTAGAGGAGAAGAACATTTACACAAATACTAAAACCAAGTACAAATTTGTAGTGCTTTATTGGACGATTCAGTGTGGAAACAGTGCAATTAGGTCATGATGATAAAGTGCAGTAATGATATGTATTCCCTCCCTCAGTGTTGCAGTACCTGCTTACGCTCGGTATGCAATGATGCCAATGGTCACAAAAATCGCAAAATGTTCATTGGGGCGCGCATTTGTGACGAGGGACTTTGGGCTTGGGTTTAGACCTTACTTTGTTCCAGGAAATTAGAGCTGAAAGTGTTTGTAGAGAAGAGGTTGAGGTGGATGGGTGGTTAAAAAGAAACACAGGACTTTCAAACAAGCGACACCAGTTTGTGTCCTGTTTGATGTTGTGAGTTAATGTTATTTCTGTATTGAAGCTCATTCGATTAGAATATTCCCTTAACCCTAACCTTCGTATTTTTGTGTGCTAAGCTAACCAAAGTCAATTTTAGACTTAGTACTTCAGCTTGAATAAAGAATTTGATGTTGTACTTCCAATTGTACTGGGGTATTCTTTTCGGCACTCGCACTTTTTTTGAGTATTGAGGTTATGTATTTCTACTGCTTCTGCATGGACGCCACAGTCCACACCCAGTTCAGCACTGATGTCTTTCGTATTGACACACACTCACACACACGCTTATTAGAGGCCAGCTGCAGTGGAACAGAATACTGCACGCAGCTTCTAATCAGATCTAAAACCTGTGAAACTCCTATGTGAACACACAACACAAGTTTCTAGCCAATGACATCACTCTGCTATAGGCAGAAACGAACGAGTGGAAGTCTGGTTAAACCATAAGACAAGCCAATTTTAATGTGCTGTACATCACTTTGAGTGTTGGACGTGTCTCATTTGTAACCTTTTACCGACGGTAAAAAGACACTGCCTTTGCTATTTAAATACGCTAAAATGTTTTTTGACACTTTTGCAAGAATAGGAGCTTAAGAACATAAAAAATACTTTTTTTTATTGCAGCGTCTTTAACAGTTCTCCCCATTCCTCAGTAAAAAACTGCTCCCAGCAGCTTCGTGAATGGGTCTTAAGAGGAGAAACTCTTAGCTCAGAACTTTTCTGTGCCATTTAGAAGAACTCCTGGTGGTGAAATAAAATACTCTCTGAATATGTCCCCTGGATGTCAGTGTGAGTTGTGGCCAACGGTGTCCTGTAATGAGGTGACAGCAGGTTCTCCCAACACACACTTTAATACCTCAAATGGACACACAGCGGACAGAGGTGACACCATTACCCCTGACCCGCCAACCTGCATCTGTGTGTGCGCGTCCAGGTGGGTGCGTTCATAGCTGGACAGGTCTCCGCAGTTAGAGTGTTTAATTACAAACCATATGTCTGGGCTCCTGCTTCACACTCATTTCCACCAATTCTCAGCTATTCTTATGTAAATATGATTTTAACGAGCACCTAATAACTATCACATATCCAGACACATCAAAATCTTCAGGTCACTGACCGGCGGCAGGTTACAGCCATTTTTAGGCACATTTTTGGTTTGGTTTGACAGTTTGCTTACTATGAAATCACACAGTAAATACAGCTTTAGTTCATTCAGCCACATCTTCTACTTATCCATATTCAGGTTGCAGTGATACCAAGTTCAACTAAAGCTCCTTTCTGCTATGCACTGGAATCCTGAGTTTATCCTTGATATCATCCAGAGGGGCTGCATGTGAGAACGCACATGTATCGTTCAGTCAGATATTTTACCCGGACAGCTCCTTATAGTACAAAGCCAGGATAATATCCGATGGCCCACATGTTTGAATAGAGCAAGTAAATACTTCAATGTGGGTGAGTGGGCGAACATCCGAAGACGATTACAGCAATGGCTTATTGGAGAGAGACGATGAAATTTGTGAACTTCTGTCAGTTAGGTTAGACATTGAAATTGGGAAGCAAATTCACGAGAGGCTCAGTCATATACGATGTGCTTTAAACAAAACACTGTAATTTCTGCAGCTTAATTTATCTGTCACGTCTCCTTTCTCGCCGTGAGACCCAAGTTTTATCTAGTTTGTAGACTCCTGAAAAATTGCAGCAGGGGATGATCACCCGTCCACACTTTTTAAAGGTTATTGTAGTTTTTACTTTTTTTTTTATTTCTCCAGGGAATATTGACAAAGCTGTTTTACAGAAACACCCTTGACCACATTTATGACCCACTGACTTGTAATGTTATTACCCCATTAAATGTTGTCCTTTATTTTTCTTTTCTGTACACACTAAGCTCTCACACTAAGGACAAAATGCTATCATCAACCAGCATATGGGATGTTTTTTCCCACCACCCTTTAAGATAAAATTGTATGTGTGTGTCTGATAGGGTTGATTCACTGAAATAATGAGCTCATACAATGAACACCAAGAAATGTACATGGGGTTCAGTAAAGAAAGGCGGCAGTGACTGGACCAACCATCATGATGCAGTCAGAATTAAAGGGGAAGAAACTGTATTTTACACCCATGTGAGTATTTTCGAAACTAAGTTTTACCGTAAATTACAGAATACAATTGAATTGAAAGATATGGAAGGTTTTTTTAATCTCTTATTAAAGTTGCAGCAATAAAAATACAAAAGTCAAGTGCCTTGATATGAAGACTTAAATGTACCACAGACGGAAACTGTTTCTTACATTTTACATAAACGATACTGTAACCAATATCTCACCTAGACGTCCAAACCCCACATATTTACACCTCTGAAATCTACGGAAAAACATATCAGCTTTCCACAACAATCTCATTAAAATTCATGATATTACCTAGCAGGAGGCTAATGATATGCACAAATTAAACTTACATGATCATTTGCTTCCTTGTTCATTGCACTGAATTTCTATGATCCCTCTGGTGAATTTAAACAGCTTTCCTCACTGCTGTAAGAGGTAACAGGGTGCAGTTTTTACTCTGGACAATGTCAGCGTCTCTGCAGAAGCAGATGGGACACAACTACATGAGAATTTCATTAGTCACATTCAGGGCCAGACATTTCAAGAGAGTGTCTTAAAAGAATATACTGTACTAATATACTGTATGTTGGAGAAGCATATAACCTTAGAGCGAGTATGAAGTAAATTATCTTAAGATAAATAATTTAAGATATAAAAAACAATAAAATTAATAAACCTGCATACTGTTGTTACTGATTAAAATGTTCCATTTTGTGGATAAATAAAAAACAAGCAGCAGCCACCAAGGTTCAAAATATGTTGTTTGGAAGTGTATCAGGTTCCTGACACGAGGAGGATTTTGCTATTAGTTCAAACATAGCAAACAGTAGCTTACTGTTATTTTAAATTTAGCTGTTAGCCGTAGCTCACTGTTAGCAAAAATATAACCAACTTTTAGCTTTAGCTTAGTGTTAATTTAAACGTAGCTGTTGACGTACGTTGTCGTACCCTCTTTTAGTTTTACAATATGTGTTCATTTGTTTTTAACTATTTGTTACTAGTCGGTTTTACTTCCTATATTTGCGTCAACAGCACACAAATGATTTTGCTTCGCCACTATATCGTGACCAGTCCCAGACCAGTTTCAGTGTGAAAAGAAAAATCCAACATAACAGATAGAGACAGCTGCAAAAGGACGTCAGAGCCATACTGTTGTTGCATTTTATTCAAATGAAAATGTTTTTAAAAGTCATCACTAATAACCGTTTTTAACATTCATCTTGTCACAACATTACAAAATTCAACAGCTGCAGACCCAAAAATGCAAAAAGCCAATTTGCCAATTTGGCCTTTGACCTCCACAATGATTCACTGCAGCATTATTTTTCTAATCCAAACCTTTAATAAACAATCGTGGTTTATAACACACCTATAATGGTGGGAAAGAGGGAATAAAAAATGGCCTTTCAAAATAAAATTGGACATTTGAGGCACTTGATGTAATGGTAGTGTTGTTGATTGCTAATATTATGGTTAGCCCCCTTTGCTCTTTTATGTACTTACTTAAGTTTCTGGTTTAGTGAGATACATGCTTTTGTTCCTCCTTTTTATAGCCAACTGTAATGAAGTATTATTCAATTCAATTAAAGTCTATTAATGGTGCTTTATGAGATAATACAGTTAAGCTGAGGACTTGAAACATCTGTGAGCATGTTCTTGTAGCTTGGGGAGAACAGAGATGGAGACAGAGATTGAAAGAGAGAGGAGAATGAGAAGGAAATAGGGTCCAGTGCGTCCTAGAATAGAAAAAGAAAATCCATTTATTCTGAGAGGCCTGCGGGGCTGGAGGTAGCAGGAGTCCACTGTTATTCTACACACACACACACACACACACACACACACACACACACAGGCCCTCTCATCCTACAGAAGAAAATGAATTCTTTTCCTCTTTTTCCCCTCTTTTTGCCTCTGTCAGCGCGAATGCTATGCCTCCAACATGGGCGAAAACCCATCTCTCTCTCTCTCTTTTTCTGTCTCTGTCTCTCTCACTCACAAACAGACACACACACACACACACACACACACAGAGTCACTCACCTGGTCACCTGCCTGAGGGGTTGTGATGTTGTTTCACTTTTTGCAGGGGTCTCTGTTTCCTGTTTGCCCAGCCACAGAGAATAGGGGGCTATCAATAATCCTGCTGAGAGGAGAGAAGAAAGGAAACAGAGAGGTGAGGACAAAATAAGGGGGAAAAGGAGAGAAAATGGAAAACAAAAATAAGTAGAAGTGAATGAAATTAGAAACTGTCACTTTTGCTTAATCCCAATACTACTTATTAAAAGCTGTGTTTGTACTTGTATTCTTCTGAGCTCTGTCACCACCTCAAACCTAAATGTTAAAATTAACCATACCTTCATCTGTAAGAGCAAAGTGTGAATGCAATTTTTGCCATCAGGGTCTAAAGCTAAAACGGTCACAGAACAAGAGCATATTTGTTTTCACAAATTACATTTTCCAAAAGATGGGGGTCATAGTATAGTCAAAAATTAAATTAATAAATTTTGTCGCCCTGAATCTACCGCGGGTGAAACCTCATTACATAGTTATAACAGCAGATTATTTGCCAAGAAATTCGCCGTGAGTTCACTGTTGAATAAACCCATGTTTATGCTCCTCTTTGCACCACAAACAAGAGTTGCAACAAGAATGGAGGGTACAACGTGCACAGGGCATGTAGTGAGCACGTGTCACATGCAGTGGAGATTAACGCATCAAAATTGTATCAATTAAATCTGATGCGAGAGGTGATTTGCAGATATTAAAACATGTCTAAAAATGTGAATTGGCATTTAGATGCCCTTTTTTGGATGAGGGATTATAGTATTTGCTAAGATTACATTTATAGTAATTAATTGCTCTAACATTCAAATGTTAATATTAGAAAGTGCATAAATGCGATGGTCATGCAGTTTTAGAAATTATAAGAATCAGGATCATCTCATATTCAAACCAATATGGTAATATAAAGTACAAAAGTAATTTGTTTTCCCTTTTTACCCTCATTATTCTCCACACTGGGAATTCTCATTTCCCTGCTTCCTATTTCACCCCAGATCCTCTTATCTGTCCTTTTTCCTATCTACCTAATCTTCTGTATCTGTCCACCCATTTTTTTGTCCTCTAATCTGCCACTTTACAACCATCTCTGCACTTTTCCCCAGAAAGTCCAGAAATATGCCCCATCGTCCAACCCATCCTCTGACATACCACCTGTCACCACTGATACTACCGCTAACTAAAATTCACACGCCATGTTTACCCCCGCATTTATGGATATTATCAGTTCAAGCGTAAAAACATATCAGACAGTTGATAAAAAACTGAAATGTGTGAAAAGATCATAAAAGATGTGATGATTTTTGCAGTACTCTTTCTTGAGGCCTCTGCTGTCAGTGGGCGAGAGGCAGAGTACACTCTGGACAGAGCCGTCAGCTCCAGCAGTCCTTAAAAACCTGGGTGGTGTGCAGTGGATAAGGGATGGAAGGATCCCCCTTGAGATACTTGTGCTTCTTCAAATGTTACGACGGGGTGGAAAGGTTTTGATAAGCATAATTTATCAGAGCTGTGTTCCAGGTTGTTAGTCCGATAAATGTTAATGTAAATACGACAAAACTTTATAATTTTACAGCTTTGCAAAAAATCACTAAGATGATAGTGGAGAGACAATTGGTCAACATTTGTATTGTAAAACAATGTAACCAATAGCTAATTTAGTTCAAAAACCTAACATTACTTTTGGCCAGATATTGACATAATCAGCCTCTTACCTCCAATGTTGTGATTATATCCTTTAGTCCAGTGGCTGTACACATGTGTCTAGATCCTCTTCACACTGTAATTGATTTGGCCAAGTTTAAAACTAGATTAAAAGTTAGAGGCAAAATGTATTTTTTCGTTCAAGCCCTCATGTCTGTGTGATTCCAATGCGTCTAATGTCACGTAAAGTTACTGACTTTACCGGAACACGTTTAAATTTGAGTTTAAGTTTGATTGAAGAGACACCAAGACATCTATGCATATCATGATCAATAATAATTTAGAATGAAACTAACATCTTTCTCATCAAATTTAGTAAGACTATCAAACTGTAGTATTAAGTTTGGCGCTACTTAAAAACTGGACAAAGCAACATACAATACCTTGGAAGATACCAAATACCTTTTAAAATATGTTGCACTACTTTAAATTGCGGCGCGATTTTTGCACTCCTGTCTCCTCTAGCTTGTGATCATTCATATAGTAGGAAAATTATAACGTTTTGTCAGATTTACCATGTTTTTGCGGCAGAGCTGAACATTAACTTTGGCAGGGAGTTTTCCAGTGTTATTACCCACTCAGCAATTGGATGGAGATTTTTCGGATATAAAACCCCACCTCAAAGGAGACCCCGTTTCCTTGTTCATCATCTTACATCCTGCAATCGTTGCAGAACAATTTGTAGTGAGGGAGGAGAACACGTCCCACAAAGCTGTTTCTCTGATGAAACACAGTGTCACTAAACATGCAAGCAGATGCTGCACAGTGTTTCTTTAATGTGAACTCCATGCACAAAGAGAAGTGGCTCAGTTACAGTCCGGTCACAACAATAGAAGAGGAAAAGTCCACTCCAACTATCTTCTTGGGTTTAAAGTACAGCTAAACATTCACTCTGCTGTTTGATCAACTTGCTGATTAACATCATTTGGCTTGAGGTGCTCCACAAAACCATTATCAAAGATCCATCCATCCATTGTCTTTAACCACTTAGCCTGTTCAAACTCCACACAGAAAGGCCACAGCTGGCAGGGATTCGAACTGGGGACCTTCTAGTCGTGACTCTATAGTGCTCACCACTCCACCACTGTTGTGCCCTAATATCAAACATGTTCATATATTGTATGATAGGTTGAAAACATAATTATTTTGACAGGACTATTTCTGGGATTTGTTAGACATTTTATGTGCCACCATCTATCTCCTCTGGTTTACATCTCCACCATGTTGTCCAGAGGGACGTCTTGTTTACAGTGTTGTCTGGCATCGGTCACTAGATCAATAATATGCTTCATCATGGACCAATGAGCAAGCACTGTGTGCAGGTAGTGCTCATGGTAGTTTTTGTGTTTTAGTGTCACATTGAAATGATTTCAGATGGCTTATGAGACAACACTGTAAAATAATGGTATAAAATTCAACCCGCCACAGTGGCTGGTGGGAACGACTGTGTTACTGCTTGAAAATCCACCCGCATTTGACGGGTTGGCGGGTGGTGATGTCTGGTCCGTCTCATAGGACTTCAAACCTGAAACCCAGCACTAGCACATTATTGGTGTGATAAACTTCCCACCACAAATGAACATTGCTGTTGTGTGGATATGGTCCATGAAACTTACGTCACCGTATCCTCTCTAAATTCACCAGTGATGGCAGATGGTATGAAAGAATGTATTCGCCAAGTGGCAAGAGAGAGCTAAGGTGAGACATGGAAGTCTAAATACAGGAGATGGGAGACAAGATGCGCTGTACTTTGTTTAGTAGTTGTTTTTATGGAGGTCAGACAGGCTGCTTACTTGACGAACACCTTTGACAAAACCTTTGTAGAACAATATCCAAGGATTTGTCAACCTGAAACTATTTTATTTCGTGTAGTAATTTACAAGGGATCATAGAATAATCTTGATTTCAGCTGTCAGATTCTCCAGTTTCCCTTCATAGCTTCTTACAAGGGGTTGCTACACAAATCATAAAGTTTGTGTTGCTGTTCCTGTTTGTAGCTTAGGGACAGAAATGGTGACATGTTTAATGCACTGTGGTAGACAGAGTGTTGCGTGAGAGGACAATGTGCAGGTGCATGAAAGCGGCAGCAACCGGTCCTTTACTGGCTTTAAAGGTAAAGCACAACCTGGGTCTAAAATACAACTTCGCTCTCAGTTTATTCTCAGGATTTTCTGCATGTTGCTTTAAAGAAAAAAACATCCTGCCAAACACTAAGGTATTTATAGCTGGTAACAACTTCTATCATCTTCCCCTGAGTAAGTAACACTATCCACTTTAGCAGCGAGAGGACAGTTTCAACCACTGATCCACTGCATTCCTCTTATTAACTGATGATTACTTGTTAATTAAAATTAATAGTCTAATTAAGTAAAATTGTAGTAGACTGTGTACGCAGTCTCTGAAGTACAAGAAAAGTCATCACGAGGGAAGGGCTGCTATCACTAATTCAGCACAACTATTTTGTGTGTGTGTGTGTGTGTCCAAATAGGTAAGAAAAGGCTTTTACCACAAGATCTGTTTGGGGTATGGGTTGCCAGATCCTGCAATAAATACTGATTTACCACAACTGCATAAATTGTGAACAGGTATTCACAAGTCCTAGAACTAAGAACTAGATAAAGTGAACCCAGCTAAACTATTTGGACACAACATTGCACATTAATCTTTAAATGATCCATTCTCGATGATTCTTGTGTTGCTAAAGTATGACAACCTCTTTTAAGAACTTTTGTTTTTCTTACAGAACATCTTCAACTAAAAGTTGATGCTTGGTTTCCTGGCGTGAACTGCTGACTTTCAGGTCCATCCACAGCATTTCTGTTGCTTTAAGGTTAGGACTTTAACTTGCTGATTCTAAATCACTCCATTTTCTTACAGCATTTCACTCTTTGTCTGGTAGAATGACTTGTATGTTTAGGCTTGTCTTTTTGCATGGACCTCCTTCTGATTAGCTTCAGTTCACAAATGAATACCATGGGCATTTTCCTGTGCAATTTGCATGGAAAATTCAGGATTCGTATTAGTCAAAGACAGCCGAGGTCCAGAGGCAGTAAGCAGGTATAAATGATGATACTACAACTACCATGATTCACAGGTGGGATAAAGCTGGAACTTATACGATGCACTGGAGAATTTGGTAGTTGCTGTAGATTAAGTTCTGCTTTGGTGT
Organism: Channa argus; assembly: GCF_033026475.1. Classification (NCBI taxonomy): domain Eukaryota; kingdom Metazoa; phylum Chordata; class Actinopteri; order Anabantiformes; family Channidae; genus Channa; species Channa argus. The sequence continues at coordinate 9,056,502 of NC_090205.1, forward strand.
CATCCGTTTGTAAACCATTCTTATGCAAACTGAAGATGGGCAGCAGACTTCCTCCTTGCTTGCATGGCAGAGACACGACCATCTCAACACTGATATTAGGCAACGTAATCGAGATCTTTAGTTTTCTACATGTTACCCTGTGATTTCCTGTAACCCCCCAGGACTATTGTTTGGTTGATTAGGAGGGTAACTGGTGTTGAATGTTCTTCATTTGTACTTGATCTGAATCAAAATCTTCATTCTTATTATGTGTCCCTCTCCAGCCTGGTATACAACAGCTCTTCCTCTAATGCCTTTTAAGAAAATCTGCTTTGTTTGAGACACGATGTGCCTCCACACACCTGTGTCGTCAAGATCAGAGTTTGATATTCAAGAGCCAGATTTCTCTCATCGTTAAATGAAGCAGGGCCTCCCAGACTCACACCTGATTGTCATCCCATTGATTGAAACACCCAACTCTAATTTCCCCTTAAAATGAACAACCCCAGAGGTTCAAATAGTTTTGCTACACACCAATGGATCCCAGAGGAAGGTGGAAGAAGTTAATAAATCTTGATCAATTGAGCTCTTTTAAAATGGATAATGTTGTTTCTTCAATAATGCCATCTTCAGTAGGAGTGAAATACATATGCGCCATAGTGCTTCTGAAGAAAAAAAGGGTCATTATTGAAATAAAATGAATATATATAGTCCATTCATCTTATTATATGACTGCCGTGAGGTAATATTACATAGTGTTAGTAAAATTATTAACCATAAAGAACTAAGGAGACTTAGTCTGGATCAGAGAGAGGAGATGGACTACATCAGGGCCTCTCTATCCTGAACCTGCTGACACATTGGAGACAGGGAGGAATTAGGTCAAGGCTTGAATGTAGAAGGTAATAGATGGCTACAGAAGAGATTTATGTGCGACACCTTCTCTCTAGAGAGGAATGGAGAGGGAGAGACATAGAGAGAGAAAGAGAGATTGGAGGTTGCTATTGGAACTAAATCAGACTGTCAGTTGGTGCTGAATTCTTCCTGAGGCGACAGAGGGAGGGAGGGAATGGAGAGCAGAGCTACGGAGAGAGAATTGGGACAAGGAGAGGGAGAAGAATAATGACAGAGGAGGCAAGGAGGCTGAAAGAAGTTCATTGGGCAGAAAACAGCACATCCAGAGTGAGGACACAGCAGAGATTGAGAGGCTTTTATTTGATTTAACTTACTCTGTGGAGGGAAAGGAGCAGGAGTTATTTCAGGTATCCAAGAATCTACAGTAGGACTTCATTTGTGATATAGACTATACTAAGTGACTAGGAGCTGGATCACATGGGGAGTCTTACAGTAGGTGATCATGAAACTCTCCCGCTTACTTGTCATCACAAAATGATCAAAAAGGTCCCCGTGATAGTAAAGGGCTTTAAGTGAAAAGCCTTTTGCTTATATAAAAACACACAGCATTAAGCTGTCTGTGCCAGATGCTTCCTCACCTACTGACAATCCTCTGTTTTGTTTGGGTGGCATTTGTTTAGAGCATGCAAGAAGCAGGACAGGACCAAAAAGTTTGCACGTTGGTTTTGTGCCAGTAACATGATGTCATCAGCACAGGCACTTGATTACTATATATTATTTCAATCAGACATTACACTGACTTTGTAGCACTGAAGCTGTACAGTAATGAAGAGGAAAAAGTAGTTCAGCATAGTCGTGTTCTAATTGAAACAACATTTGATTTTTTTCCAGTTATAAGTCATTGGAACTGATGCTGAGCTACTAACCTCACTTCATTTCCCCTCAATTATTTCAGCATACTACAATCCTACAACATTAATGCATTGTGAGTAGGACGCAATAAAAATGTCACTGGATCAATTTAGCTCAAGGTCCTCCATATGAAACCATAAGTATTGATCGGCTTACAGTTGCCTATATATATAATCCCGTGCACTGCATCCCATACATCATTTACAACCTGACATTATCCCATTTTCAGTATAGTGTATGTCAGATGCATGTAAAGTTCTATCCCTTACATAGGCGGCCTGTCCTATATAGATTGTTGACATTTCTGTCCAGCGGCCACTTCACACAGTCTTACGTTTCCATTAATTTAAATATGAAAATATTAACACTTTTGTATTTGTGCATTTGCCTTGAAACAACAAAATGGCTCACACAGGGTAGAGTAGGACAGCTCTGAGGTTGGACCTGCTGAAGATAAGCGTAGTATGCAGGGGCATGTCTGTTTATCAGGTTGGGGCACTAAATACACTTCTGCGAGGACAGTGAGGACAGTTCGCACTGTTTTCCTGCAGGTTTCGTGTCTCACATGGTATTTGAAGAAAACTTTAAAATCGTTGTTAAAACTTATAAAACCTCTTTTTTACATGAATGCAACCAAGTTGAATTGCATTACAGCCACACAGAGACAAAGCCATGCGTGCTTTAAGCGCTCTCTCTCTTTCATGCGCTCTCTTACTCAAGCGCACTCTACACGCACACTAATCAGTGTTATGCTCGCTGCCGGTGACCTTTATTGAAGGCTGTGTTAATGATGACTTAAACAAACAGTGTGTCTTTAGTGCCAGTCAATAGCTCTAAACTGCCACAAGTCACATCACCCATTAAAATTAGGGTCGAAATATTAGAGCTGCTGCTATTGTACGGTCATTACTGTTAGTGTGTGTGTGTGTGTGTGTGTGTGTGTGTGTGTGTGTGTGTGTGTGTGTGTGTGTGTGTGTGTGTGTGTGTGTGTGTGTCTGTGCACACACGCTTGTGCTAATGAAAGTATTGAAACCGTCATGTGTGTGATGACTCAACACTAGGAGAGCAATTGGGCTTATGAAAGGCTCATTGCTTTCCATATTTCAGCCTTAAGCAGTATAAATGTTTATGTGTTTTCTCATTGACAAATCCATTTAAAGCTGCTTCCAAAGACCTGACAGGCCACAACTAATTCTCTGAAGCAGCTCCCCACCAGGGTTAGAATGACACACTGGGCTCTTTGTATAATGGTGTTTGACACACTCTGTGGCCAGATGTATGTGGACGTCCAAAATTAACACAAAATGTATAAATTATGTGAATTCATTCATTTCAAAACTATAATGATTTTTCTGCTAATAATCCATGAGGAGTATTGTGCTAATGTTTCCCCCCTTTCTGTTTCTCAATTATTGCAAGACATGAATGAGACTGTTGTCATGTGGAAACGAGAAAGATAATTCAACAAAACCCTTGATACAAGTTGGAAGCTAAAGTGTTCATCTTTTAGTAAGGTTGTGTAAGTGATGACACAAAGCAAAGTTGAAATTGTATTTTAATAGACTATTTCTGATAAATCTATAAAGAAATGTTCCAGTTGAGGTGAATCTTTAGCTGCTTTTGCAATAGTACAAGCTCAGTTTGGCTCAACTCAGCTCAACTCTGCTCATTCTCCACTCCACATTAGAGTTACCACATGGTCGTAATGTAGATGCATTACTTCTGCATGAAGTCTCTGTCTGAAGTGTGTCACATTGACAACGATGTCAATGTGACACAAAGCGAAAAGGCGAATTTTAAAAGGAATCCTGTTAAATCCATTACTCTGTATGTGCCTGTTTGTCACAGCAAGGAGACTATGTTTCAGAAGAGGCTGAAGCCAGCAACACAGAACAGAAGAGTTTTAGAAACATTGTGAACATGGACAAAGTGGTAGGGAAGCTTCTCTTTGACCCTTTGAGAGTCTGCAGTGTTTTCACATCTCCTGTGTGTTGCCTCAGCTTGCTTGGTTCTGTGGCGGAGTTGATGCAAAAAAGGAACAGGCAGCAGGTGCTTTGCACAACTTTTGTCCAATAGAAAAGCAAAAAAGGCAAAGTGCAGTGGAAAACGGGCTTAAGAAGCAGTGCAGTTGTACACATAATGCACAATTTCATGTTGTTAAAAGAAAAACAATAAGAAAAACAACTTGTGATTCCAGAAGTAGTATCTCATGTATAGTTGAAAACCTAGGTTAATTATAGTTTTTTTGAAAGAGACATTGCTGTCCTGTTTGTAGATGTCATTTTTAAAGAATTGTTGAATTTGAATGCTAAAAATAACAATCTCTTTAGGGCCAATGTATTGGGGAAGTGGCAGAAGCCTCACAGATGGTTATCTGAGAACTGCAAATAAAACTAAACATATATGCTTGGCTGGATACCACTAAGACTAAGTGGGGGAAATGTTTTTGTTGTGATTTTTAGAAGCCCTTAAAGGAAATCTTTCCATCTGTGTGTGTGGATGTGATAAAGCGGCAGAGTTGGACTGGCCTCGGTGCACTCAGTGTTTACTTGGCGTCCATTATCTTTTATTTGTAGGCCGATAGTGTCTTTTGGCAAAGAATAAATCGGTTGTAAATCAGAACTGTGTTTGTGCAAGGGTATGAGGGAATTCAGACATGCACAAGCATAAGCATAAATATGTAGGTAAGAACCCAAAAAATGCAGGGAAGCTCTCTCTTTTATTTTATTGTGAATTACAAAAAGAAAAAACAACGCGTCTGATGCGTTTATTAGCTGAGCGGAGCATATACACAAACCCAGTATGTGATTATGCACATTAGAGAATCAGCCATGGCAAGCTTCACTCTTCAGCACATTTGAATATGCAAATGTTTCCTGGCACAAAAAGCCTTGACAAGCTGTTATTACATGATTCCTGTGGGTGCAGACACAACAGCCTGAACAGATATTAGAGGAGGCAGAACAAGACAGAGAAGAGTAGCCCGACAGTTGCCGTGGAGATGTGTGCATGTTGCATGCATGCATTTGTGGGTGCCGGTATGTGTATTCACAGAGGAATGCGGCATTGCCTGTGGTGTTTCTTTACCAGCTTGAGGCAGTAAGGCAACACGACGTGTTACAGTTAACTAGTCCTATTTAGATGATGTGCTTTCTTGGGTGAATGATGTGGCAGATGGTTGCCATAAGTATTTGGACATCCAGGAGTCATTTTTTCTTTTTGACAATAACTAAAATTATAAAGCATAATAGAACCAATTCAGAAGACTGGCATGGCAATAAGATTCAAAAAGAGCCGAGCTACACTACAAGGAAACGGGAGAAAAGCTCAGCTTAGTGCAGTATCCTCTGACGTGGTGTTCACACATACAAAGACCAATTATTTGCCTGTAGCTCCGATTTGGCAAAGCTGCAGTTCTGTGGGTGTGTTGAGCACAATATTTACATGCTCTGCTCTGACTAGGCAGGTGTTGTCGGACCCAACTGCCACCACGCGACACCAACGATAAAGTGGTTCTTGTTTTGTTTTTTTTGTCCTGGTAACTTATGTTACCTAAAGCGTTAAATGTGTGGTTAATAATGGGTAAATTGACACCTCAACCTTTTTGTCCTCTTAGTTCATAATTCCTTCACGTTGGTAGTAAACTGAGTCTACGTGGCTTCTGCTCACACAAGGCTGTAGAAAACAAAGCATGGGTTCACCAGGCAGGATTCACTCTCCAACCAGCAGCTAGATCACCGCGATAAAAAAAAAGTATCACTGAAATGCTAGAGCCTGTTTTGGTTTCTATTTTTAGGTTAATTATTCAAAGGTACCTTTGACAGAGCTGACGGCTGAGTAAGAAATGTATAATAACAATAAAAGTCATGTAACACAGTTTTTCTAGTAACTAACAAAAGAATGAAGTTACCTTTACACTGTGTGATAATTAATGGATTACAGATCAAAAAAAGTTAATGAAATTGCAGACATGTCTGAAAGCTCTGACTGAACAGTAGCCAATGGCTGTCTCATAACTTGGTTAATTGTGGGGATGGGGAACTACTTTTCAAGGTGAAGCTAAACCCAGAAACACTTAGAGCTTATTTTATGGCTGTATTTTTCAATCAATGTAATTCCAGGTTAGGCAAAAATATTTAGCTGAAAACCAAATAACTTTGCTTTAGCAGCTTCAAGAGAACAACATTTGTTACAAAAAGCAGCTGTTTTTACATCTCCGGGTCAGTGCTCACAGCTACAATAGTGAAAATAAGAAAATAAGTATCATGATGTTGTACTGTTGTACCCCCCCCCCCCCCCCCCCCATATTGTACAGGATACATTTTTTTCACAATACTTCAAACTGCTCTGTTTATCAAAACAGCGTTGACGTGCACAAAGTCAATGAAGCATCTTACCAATCTTACTGAGTGTTAGTTTAGTGTTATTTTATTTTTTTTATCTGTTACCTCTGCTGCAACCCTGTTGGACAAGTCGGTTGTTTCCTGAATGACAGATGTTTAATCTCCACAGATCTGCGAGAAAGCATGGTCAGTACTGTAAGTTAGAACTATTGCTGCCGCGGTGTTTTAGTGTTTGAGCTGGGCGTAGGCCTTTTGTTTGTTTGGGGATCATAATGGATTTATTGTGCAACCACACCTGGGATGATAATCCTGCTTGTTTCTGGACACACCCTGTGCCATTAAAGAACTTCACAAGTACATCACAGTACAACAGTACACTGTGACTGTGTGTGTGTCCACATGTACATGACGGAACTGACCACACCCAACAGTCGGGAGTTCCCCTTTTAAACAGGACAATGATCAGTTTATGTTCATGTAAAAATACTGTAAAGCCCAGGCAGGTTTATTAGAGTAACATCAAATATTTAAATTCTTGTAAAATACCACAAAGTAATGCCTGCAATAAAACATAATTAAATAAAGTGTAGAATATATGCATTTTATAAGTGTATACGCTTACTAGTTGTTGTTCCTGGTGCCCGGTCTTTCAACTTTGTGTGTAGAGCCGTCGGACAGCAGTGAAGGTCAAATGATAATTTGGAGAAGAAGCAACAATGAGAAGAGGGAAATGAATACACCTCCCATTTGCTGGTCATTTTGTAAAGGTCAGGGGCAAAATGTTAAAAATCTACAGGGACTGAGAAACTGCAAATGGCAGTGGCAGAAAAAAAGTTGAATTTGTGTTCCTCTGCCAAAGCTCCAGTGTCTGCTGTTTAACTGTTGACCCTGGTTTTGTGGTCTTTAAAATGATTTTGCAAGGTTATATTACTTGCACAAATCTAATAATCGGGTGTAGAATTTTTAATTTTTTTTCAAAGTCACAAAGAGGATAAAGGTGAATTTGACGGACCAACACCAGCAGACTTTACACAGAGGGGTGTAGTCTCAGCTAAGCCCACTGAACACAGCGAGTGTCCATGTGTCATGTTGATAAAGTATAAAGTATCAGATTCCCACCTGACTAACTGTTGTGGCTTCAGTTATCACTCAAGGGTCACATGGATTTGTCTGTAGTGTGGTCTCTAGTCTAATCAAAGAAGTTGTAGTGAAATTTTCAGCAACTCGTTTGCAGAAGACTGAACAGCAAACCAAATAATCACACCTCAGAGAAGAGACCTTTCTAACGAATTAATGAAAAGGATTTCTCAAGGGGAGGGGGGTGGGGGGGTGTAGCCAGCTACAGGTAGCCAGCTCAGACCTTGTGTTATGAGATGCATCAATGAAAAAAGTCTGAGCAGCACAGCTCAAGGTCATTTTGATTCATTGCTTTATTGCTTGTTGCCTCTTCAAGTCTTCCACATTAATGATCAGCATTATGTTAATGGTGTCATGAAAGAACGCGCTGCACTCCAGGTGTCCATCTAATGCTATTTCACCAACCTTCATCATGAACACGACTCTCTGAGCAAAGATCTCTTGAAGTGTGTTCACTAAAGGGCTCGACAAGTATAGACTGTTTGATTCACATATAGAACATTGTCTTTCATCTCAACCACATAGAGGAAAGACGGCTTAGTTATTGTAAGGATTTGGAATTGGTTACATCTTGCAGCATGTCCAATCTGTTACATTTTGATTGGATTTTACTTTTAATGGTCTGTCACTAAACGTGAACTAATGTTTTGGCTCTAGTAGAGGTGCTTTATAATTTCCATGAATAATTTTTATTCAGAAATCAAACAATTAGACAGTCAGGTTTGATTGAAACATAACTTATAACTACGGTCCCTTTCAAATTCACAGTGCTTAGCATTAATCTGACAGCATCTGAACGTGTTGGCTTTATGTCCAAATGACCTCCTTGGTTACTTTTCAGTAAATGTTGGGATCTTACTATGTCGGGCCTAGTAACATTTACAAGGGAAGTCTGAACAATAACAGATAGGCCCCATGGTTACTTTCATATAGTATAATGAAAAGGCATAAATTACTGGGTTTTAAATATTTTGATAAACTGAAATGAAATCGTTTATCAGAAGAAAGCGTAAGCCTGAAATTACGTGGTAGGTCGGACCGTGTACTTCCTCTTTTTATGACCATAGTCACTTAAAGTAACGGTCTGCGGTGTAGAAGTCAAAGGGAAGGCTAGATGATGTAAAATGTGCCGAGCGAAAGAGCATCAAGGGAAACATCTAGATCCAACAGCAGCAGACTGCACTGAGAAGATTGGAGGGCTGGATGAGCAATTACCAATTAATTTAAAAAACAGTAAAACACACTCATCAACCTGTTCATGGAGACTGGCTGCCAACCAGATTACTCAACCTTTTAAAAGAATTTAATGCTGTGCTCGCTGTGTAATTTAAAACACTGGAGGGTGCACACATTTTTTAAATTTATCGTGCTGAAACTGCAGCTCAGATCATCATCAGGCTGTTATGGATGTTTTTAGTTAAACACACAGGACTCATATTAAAAAGCCGTCATATTATTGACGCCAGTGTCAGATTATTACAGCAACTTTCTGAAATCTGCGTCCTGACATTTACACCCTCTTCACACTTGACTTCGTCTAATAAGAAGTGGTTATGACTGAGGATGCCCCGGGCTTTTTCCTGCAGAGAGTTTAAGGGCTTAAGGAAGATTTTCATGATAGACTCTGGTCTAAGAGCTGGGATTTTCACATTAATATGCAAAAGACAATTAGAACATGTAATTGTTAATTGCCTAAGTTTAAGTGTAAGGGCGAGTACTAACTATGTGACTATGTAACTATACGACACAATTGTCTTCACTTTACTAACGAACAGTGGCACATATATTTCCACCACTGCCGTCTTTAAACAGTCTAAAACAAATTTTGTGGGACTACAGGGCACAATAAATCACAGCTTGCCTGTATTTTTTTTTTTTTTTTTTTTTGGCAAAACGGAGTAACAAAGATTTGAGTTAAAGAGTTGAATAGAACGAGAAAAAAAAAAATCTTTTCAGTGGTTCAGATTTTCACAGGGAACACTGAGGCCACTTAAGACCTGACCTCTTAAGAGGAACACAGCCAAATGTCAACTAACAATAAAAGAAGAAAGACATAATATGTCTCACACAATAAAAAATGACATGAATAGGCTGCTGGTTTCTTTTCTACCAGCCTGAAAGGTCACTTAATATACGTTCCCAGATGTGAGAATAGGCTTACATGTAATAAATATTTGAAAATATACTGTAGCCGCTGTATCCACAAACTGATGCTGCACACAAACCCTCACACAGCCGGCACACACAGCTCCACTCAGCTGGATGGTTAAATGTCATTACAGCCGACAGTCTGAGTGGGCAGAAGGGCGGCCAGTCATTTAGTGAAGGGTGCTCACTCTGAAGTGTGTGTGATGGCTGTTAACAGACTGCACTACAAACCAATGGACTCCCAGATAACGTGAGAGGCTGTACTGTATTAGGTGAGAGTAAAGAGAATTGTTGGAGTGAGGATTGTGATTAGGGAATTATGAGTGAGAAGAATTCGTAGAATTTGAAGAATTCCATACATAGTTCATGGGTTTTCCACCCTCAAAGAAACTGTTTCCAAAATCGTGATGCTTGGTCAGGTGCAGTGCACCATCAGTAACACTGAGAAGTTTCCCTGTAAGCACATTTTCACTACCCCAATGATTAATTTACAGGATTCCAGGACAAGACCTAAATTCAGACGGATGAGTGAGGCAGAATACTGAGACAGAATAAGGTGACCTTGAATGCAGTTAAACTGGGAAGCTGTTCACTGTTACGAATGAATGGAATGGGTGCACTCACTGCATGAGGGAAGAGAAGGAGGTGCGAGATTTGCTGCAGGTGAAAACAGTGGAGGTTTAGACAGAAATCTAAAGAGGGGGCAGGTAACTGGCATGAAGCAGTTAGTTGTCTTAGTTATATTAAACTGTATGTTATATGATCATATTTACGTGGATCAACTCAGAATTATTATTGACTTCCTTGTATAAATTTACTTAAATGCCAGAGATGAATAATTACATCCCTTTACTTGTTCACTTCTATTTTTAACCATTTTAACCTTCATTTGACCAGTGGAGGTCGCACAGGATTGAAAAGTGTCCCTGCTAAATAATGCATCTCAGTGAAATTCCTTTGGGGACAGTTGATGGCAACAAACAGCAAACACAACAAATGAGGAGGGAAATGCCACTTCCCCCTCAGCACCGCGTCCATACCTCCCTAATTTGATCTTGACGTCGCAGACAAACTTTCCAGCGCCTCCGTTCAGCCTGTAGCCAAATCAAAAAGTTCCACATCATTACCAGCTGAAGGTTGCTATACTGTTAATGAGAGGCCCAATTAGCCTTTACTAAAACAAAGAGACAGGGAGGGGGGGACTCAGAGGAATAGTTTCCCTCCTGTATACATTTTTTTAACCATTGCCAAGTTTGCACAGGGACGAGGGCGTCATTTGAGATATGGTGTCTTAGTGAAGAGTGATGAGATTATATAGAAAAGAATACAGAACGTGGTCAAATTTGTATTCATGGTGTTAAAGTGTCCAAGACATTTTCAAATTTGGTGTTATATAGATGCTATATCCAACACTGAATGTTATCTACTCATGTTTGTTTGTCAGCCTGCAGCCTGACCATTCTAGACCATTGACCTCCATTGTTGTCCAAAAACTATTAAACACCGTGCTCCACTGGAAGACAAATGTCTTCATTCCAAAACGTGTTGTTGACATAAGAGTTGTCTAAACTGATGTGAAACTAACTCTAGCAGAGATCTCACGTTCACAGTTGACCAGCTGCAGTACAAATGCGAGGGGCCACATTGGTTTAAAATATGTTGACCACATGGGGAAAAAAAAGGTCACCCAGTCTGGGTGAGGTGTTGTTAATCGTTTTCGGACAACAATGGTTGTCCATGGCGTAGAAGAACAAGCTAGTCCAGACTGCAGACTGACAAGCAACCAAACATGAGTCAAGAAGATTTTAGCATCTGTATAGTGATTGTGGATAATACAATTACTTTATTTATTGCTTTGGAAATAAAATAACATTCACAGTCACACAAATAACAAGAACAATAGAAAGAGTAAGGAAATGTTCCGTGTTGTATGTTGCAAATAGGGGATGTAAATCTAGTAGCTTGTTGATCCTTGGAATATCATATATTAATGGAGAAAATATTTGTATATTGAATATTTGTACATGTACGTGGTAACACCTGGATATGAGGGGTCTTAAATCAGTCCACTTTCAGGAGTTCAAATTTCCAGACTGCTTGTTGACTCATCACTGACATAATACCAACAAGTATGATTTCAATACACATCCTTTTAATAGCACAAAAGCAAAATACTCAAAATGACTGTCTGTTTAGCTCTTATTGACTTGAATATTTACAACATACTCTATCATCTACGCACGTTGTATTCTCTAAGTGTTTGTGTTCAGGTGGTTATCAGTCACAAGTAAACACATCGACTGAACAGAACCGGTTGAAAAAGCCACAGCAGGATGTAAATAATAGAAGCTGGAGGGCACAGTGGGAACCAGGTCTCCCCTCTGTGCCTCCATCCAATGCTGAAAACTCTCTGCCGTCGCCACAAAGCTATTACATACAAGATTTATAAGCGTCACAGAATAATTATGTTGAAATTAGAGACTGGAGGCATTGTGAGAATGGGATAAAAAGGGCTGGATTGCGACTTTAGCCTGAGGCTTTCTGCCTGCCACATATTGTGACAGGTCTCGCATCACAAAAAACAAATTGCTCTGGTCCAATGTGCATGCTTACTTGTGCATTGGTGCGTGTGCGCGTGCACACACACACACACACTCACTCAGGTGCAAACCCTGGTATTCATTGACACATAAAGACACCAAACAGAACAAACTCTGCCCCTACATTCAGCTGGGTACCTATTAGCTTTTACGGAAGGTTAAATCTTAATTTATGAAGTAGGGAGATACATAAGATACAAGTACCCTAAGACTGTACAAAAAGTGCTGTACCTGAGAAGACATACTTGGATACTTTCCTCTGCTGATTGACACTTTATTGTTTGGTCCTCTCTGTATTATTGCTCATATAACAATGATGCATTTGCCTGTAGGAAAACCACAGGTAAAAATGGAACATTTTAACCTGTACTTAAAATGTTCCACCTAAAGTCCGTGTAAGCACGTGTAAGGATGTAAGCCGTTTTCTGTTTGGAGAGAGATTGTTTTTTCTTAAACAACAACGTGAAAGACGTATAAGGACATTTTAATGTTTTTCAAGATGAAATTGTTTGTTCAGCGACATCAGGAACCTTCAGTTCCGATTATGTCATTTCGTTGCTCACACAAAGAAGGTTGTGATCGCGGTCAACCTGCCTTTCCAGAGCTCCCCCAGATGATATTACCTGAGCTCCTAATGATGTAAAACTCCTCAGAGTGTTCATCTGGAGGCATTTTTCAGCCAGAGGAAGACAAGTATTTTAAAATAGGGAAGTCAAATAGAAGTTTAAAAGCATTATTGCATATTTACACCTAAACTAAAGCCATGGGGGGCAACAATATTTTTCTTTTAAAGTTATACACATGTGATTGTGACAAGCTTTTCTCTGTTTGTATGCAGTTTGCCTATTGTCTACAAGACCAGTCAGTCTAGGAAGTGGAGCATGTGAAACGCATGGTCACACGGCTTGCAGTCAATGTTCTCTTCTGCGTCTCTGTGTCCAGTGTGTGGGGGAGGGGGGCAGCATTCTTAGTTGACCTATCAGCAGCCAGAAATTGGTACGAATAACTGATGAGCAGCCAGAAAGACGCGTAAATGAGCTGTGAATGGGGCAAAATGGCCACTTACTCATCCTCATATTTCTCCATTGTTGTTGTTAAAGTAATCAAATTTAACTTGATTACAAGATGATCAGTAATTTGTGCTTTTTCTTGACCAGGCAAATAGACTCACAACCCAAATCATTATAAATTATTCATAATAATTCAAATGTGACTTTCTGATGTGAAAGATTGTTTTTTTTTCCTTCACAGATCTGTTTAATCACTGAACAAACTAGACATGAGCGTTATGTAGGGGTCCTAAACCAGATTTATGGGGGAGGGGGATGTAGCAAATTGGAGGACAGATGAGGAAAAATAGTAAAAAAAAAAAAAAAAAAAGAGAAAAGAAATTGAATGATTAATATTATTATTATGTGTATTGCAAAATATAGTTTATAATAAGATACATCATCACATCGGTGTTGACCTCATAATCGATAATCTGGGCCTGCAATGAGGCTGCTCTCCACTTGAGATTTAACTTGCTTCTCATTTGTTCAGCTTCTTAGCATCGGACAGGAAGCTTGTACTATTGAGGAGCATGGATGGGAAAACGCCTACATTCATCTAATTAAACTAGAGATGAACATTCAGTGAATAAATGAGTCACAATCACTGACACTATCATAATGGCTGCGGCCTTTAGAAGTCTTCAGTGGTTTGGTTTGGGATGGTTGGATGCGATTCCAGTCAAAGAATCCAGGGCAGGAGAGAGGACCCTTGTGTTAATGGGTTTATTGGGGGAAAAAATGCAGTGGACAGACTTGGTGATAAGTGCATACAGTATATAAGTTTAAGAGTCAGAAAAGGTTATGCTATGATTCTTTTTTACTCTCCCTGTCAGCACCAGTATTGTTAAGGTCGGCCATCTGTTTGGAGGTCTGTTCAGATGTTAGAGCAGCTGAGAAGGAAAAGAAAGAGAATGAAAGAGACCAAGCACCATTATTTTACACCCCTGGGTCAATGTCAGAGAGAGCTGCTGGCAAATTAAAGAAGAAGGAAGAAGAGAGCCCTAAAAGTGTTTTAGGGGCACTTTTCTTTCTTTCTCTCCAAATTTATCTCTTCCACATTGCTTCCATTTCTTCTCTTCTAATCAACTCCTTCTCCCATACCCCCGAACTGTCCGTTTATCAGCCTCCATCTCGGGATTTCTCTGCCCTCTTTATCTCTGTCTTTTCTCTGAAAACTTGTCTGAAGCGCGGCAAAGTCTCAGGGGACTGCAGACCTCTCTGTCTCCATCAGCCCTGTCTTTTTCGTCCCGCAGTGACAAAGCAGAATCACATGGTCACTACAGTGAGTTGGGACCCAATAAAATGTCAAAATTGCCAGGACATTGTCAGATTTCCACCGCAATTTATAACCCTGCACACTGATGGTACAGCTGCTTAAGTGTTTACACGTACTTCTCCTCAACACACCTCTTCTCAGGACGGTGGTGGGTGTATACACCGATCGTCCACAACGTTAATACCACCTGGTGCATTAATATAAAAATATAATATTTGTTAATAACAATTTTCACCTCTGGGAACAGTGCATCACATTTTGCTGTGTAGCTGCAGACCGCTGACAGTGGCCGTGCATAATTACAAAGCATGCAGGCAATGTGAAAACATATAGAGATGGGCTCTTTCTGAATGAAGAAATGTTTCTTCCAGTGGCTTGCTTGGTCTGGCTGATACGTTTTTAAGAGTTTTTGGACAATAACCGAGGTCTCAACACAGACTAACAGGTAAACCTGGGCTCCAGACAGACAGCTAACCAAAGGTGAGAAGAAAAGATTCTGTGTTGGATTTAAGCTCTGTGAGGCAGTTAACTTAGTAAATTACCAGAATCATTTTTTAAAATGACTTAAAACTTGGAATAATACATATTAGGGGCTGTAGTGAGTGTTTAGTGTCAAATAAATATACATTTTAGTGGAATCACCTCATTGTTGGTTTTGGTTTTTATATAGAAGATGACAAATTTGCAGTCGGTGACACAGTGTTAACAACACTGAATCGACCATGACATCAAAATTACGATTTGTTTCCCCCCTATCACTCAGTTTAATAGATAACAGTATTTTTTTCATGATCAGCAATAATAAATATTTGAAATCTTAAAACTTTGCACCCAGCTGTGCACCTGCTTTTGGGTAACTGAATAATTCATGTGCCTCTGACGTAGACTACAGTGTGTGTCTGGTCCTTGTCAGGGCAGAATGATAGAGATGACACATAAAGGCGCTGGCGTGTGGAGAAATAAACCAACAGTCTGCCAGGAGCAAAAAAAAAAAAGCCAGTGTGTCCAGGGTAACGCTTTCATCAAGTCCTGCTCATAAAAGTCGATTTACAGGCATCTAGGGCTTTGACCAAGGCTAAGGTGTGTTTGTGTGCATATGGGTGTCTACGTATAGTTCTGTTTGCAGGGGTGTGATCGTAACTCAGCTGGATGGAGAAAAAGTCAGAACCTGGTAAAAACACGTGTTTCAGCACCCGAAGAGATTTTAGCATAGGGACCAATGTGTCTTGCAAAATCAAAACAAATTTAGTAGCTTGTCAAGTCTACACACGCACACACACACACACACACACCACACACACACAGGTGTACTGCGTTAGCATTTTTTTGTATATAAACATACATTTCTATTATAATACATATGATAAAAATGCCATGGATGTTTTATTTAACCAAATGTTTGGTCTAAATGTGTGTTATGGGGAATCAATAGTGCATAATTCCCAGAAAAGCCTTGTTAAAACATGCTTAACTGTGTGAAACAATCCCAAATGAACCTGTTATATATTGTGAGAGAAATATTAAAGGTGAAATCCGAAAATGAAAAAATAAAAAATTGGCGAATGGACAAGATTTGTGTGCGAGAGAAGAAAGATACATCCATAAAAAGGAAGTAACACAAGTTACGCACAGTGAATTACCACCTCGCGTTCCTCCATCTTCTTTCAACATGCAAATCAGAGCAACTGCATTTGCATCACACCTGCCTAAACAAGCAGGAATTAGCAGAGACGATCAGAACACATGAGGAGTTAGAGACGAGATGTGAACAGCACCTCTCCCCAGGCTGATAAATAATACAGCGCTGTGGCTTTTTAAATGCTGTACAAAGCCTTTTAGATACACATCCACTGAGAGGAAGCCAGACTTGATCACAGGGTGAAAACCAGCTGCAATCCTGACAGATATTTGTTCGCTATGTTAACACAGCGATGACACAGAAAGCAAACTAGAAAGTAAAACACTCGCTCACAGCAGGTCTTCTGATGGATGGTGACGTCTCACGTTGATTCATGTCATGAAACTTGATGAGACCAGAATTCCCTTGGTAAGTTTCATCATCAACTTAAAGTGAAGGTCCATGGAGGACATTTTCAGCTAAGCTTTTTTTTACCAGCGTGCTTAAATTTCTAAGCTTGAGAATGAGTGTCGGCAGCACAGCCGTGGTCAGCGCTGCCGCCTCAAAGCTAAAAGGTCCCCAGTTTGAATCCGTCTCCCAGTTTCGTCCCACAGTCCAAAGACATAAATGTTCGATTAACTGGTGATTCTAAATTGCCCATAAGTGTGAATGCTTGTCTGTCTGTGTATGTCTCTGTGTTGGCCTCCTAATGGACTGGGAACCTGGGGAACGAGCACAGGAGCTTGACTTTTAAAAAGCTGTGAAATGTTGCTGTCCATGGTGCTGAAGCATCACGCTGCCTTTTCTTATAGTGCATCCTGGTGCTGTCACTTTCCCAGGTAAGCAACACGCAAGCACGCAGCTATCCACATCGTAGGCACTGCCAAATGTGGGGGATTTCGGCGGAGAACATGGGCCTTGGCTGCCCATGACCCTGTCACCAATTCACCCTTGGACCACTTTGGGTGCGTCCTGACCACTGCAGACTGACAACATCCTACAAGAGCTGCAGTTTCAGGGGTTGTTCTGATCCATCATGATTTGGTGCCTGTCTGAGTCGCTCAAATCCTTACACTTGCCCATGATTTCTGCTTCCAACACATCAACCTAATAGACAAAATCTTAAAGTGTGATTGTAGGAGATAATCAATGTTTATCACTTCACCTGTCAGTGGTCATAATGTTATGGCTGTTCAATGTACAGTATATGTTTTCAGCAACCACCTTGTCATTCTAACACATGCACTTTATCCTGTAGAATTCCTACCAAGAAAGGCTATTAAGGTTATAAAAATAAGTGCCAGCAAACATTTTTTATTTACTTTTATCAGTGCCAGCCCCGAATGGTGTTCCAATAACTGTTAGCAGTGGGCTTATTTACCAGTGACATGCACACATTGAAAATCAGTATGAAAAACGTGCTCCTTCTCCTTCTTAATGCCCTGTTCCCATCCTCATACCTCATTCATGCCTAAAACAGCTCTGGGTTAATGGCAATAAATGTCAAAAACATGTTATCTGCTGCTGGTTTTTGGAAATTAGAGGACCATTTTTTTCCAACATGCACACAGTCCCTGGCTGCTTGTATTCATTTGCTAGGAAGTAGCAGCAGTGGGCATCTGTTAAAAAGTTATGAAATGAGCTATGCACAGCTGATGGTTGCACAAATCTGAATTTGCAAGTACTTGTGATTCTTCTCTATAAGCACGAGTTTGGTAAACCATATTGAACTCGTCAAGAGTTTGATTCTGGCTCTAATTTAAAGAGTAAATGCTCCCATACACAGCTGAATGTCACGTTACAACCATGCTGACCTAGATAAAGCTTTGGAGAAAATGTGCACTGCACTTCCAGACTGAAGCCACGTTTCAGTTTTAATTAGAGGGGAGAACTTTATCTCCCTCTCAGCCCGTCTCTCCCTCACCCCATTCCCCACAGCCACCTGGCCAAGGCAGCAGCAGAATGTAAATTGGGTTCTGGACTTTAATTGGATACTGTACATGCTGGGAAGGACCTACACACACCACCCACACACACACACGCACACACACACACGCTCTTACATTGAAAGGTTGAGCTGGTCAATAGTAACCGGATAGCTGGGCAAGAGAAGCTCTGCAAAGCAATGGAAGTTGGCATGAGTGCTTCAGTTTCAAAAATACAATATGGCGCTTAGAAAAATACAACACATTATGTTTCGTTTCTGTATGTAAAAATATTAGGTTGAACCTAACTATAATAGGAAAAGTAAGTATATCAGAAAACACTTGACCAGGAACGTCATGCAACCATTTGTTTTGAATGGGCACAGTTTCACTTTATAAATGTGATCTCATCTGCTCAGACAGCAAAGGACAAAATACAAAGTTATATAATATAATAAATAATAATGTAGAAATAAAGTTTACACACAATATTTGGTTAGCTATTGGTGACTATTTAAAAATTTGGGATTAGGTGAGTAGGATTGTAGTTTGCAAAAACTGGGGATGAATGTGAGCAGTGTGGCAGCCATATCGCTGCCACACTGGCCGAAATTTTTGTGATAGCAGCACATTTTTTCACGCTTTTTGTGAGAATAGACTGCAATTAGCAGCTCTCAGGCCATCTCTAGCCTGATTCTCATTTTGACAAGTCTGTCAGGATTGAGACCAGTGTTTGGACAAGCTATTTTGGCTACTGGTTAAACTGCCAATTCCAGCATTACATTAAGAGACAAGGGTTAGTGAAATAATTAGTTCAGAGTGTGTGTGTGTGATCTTTTTTGGGAACTCTTCCTTGCAAGGAGCCAGTTGCCTCTGTGAATTTAACAGTTGACAGTGACAAACTGTTGTTTATTCTGCATTTGTGTGTGTGGGTGTGTGTGTCTGTGTGTGTTGTTGCTCTACCTTAGCTTATCGACACACACACCCACTGGGAGATGCTTCAAAGCATGGCATCGCTGTCGGCTGTATCGCTTTGTGTTTCATGCATCCTCTATTCTATATGACACTGTGAGGAAGAGGGGGAAGTGAGGAGATAAATGAGATGACAGGCATGGAAAGGGTGAAAGAGAAAGAGAGGAGAAGGTTCAGGAGGGAGGAAGACAAAAACAAAGATGAGAGAACATGGAAACAAAGTGAGGGAGGTAGAGTGACATGGGAGAGTGGGAAGAGGTGGGGTGGATGGAGAAGAGGGTGTTGGAGGAGAAGAGGAGGCAGAAAATGTAATAAAAAGCAAGTGATCAAAAAAAGGTAGTAGAGAATAGAAGGGACTGACAATGGGGGAGATAACAAGGATGAGGTGATGAAGAGTGGGAAGGAGGAGGCTATTGAGAAGAAGGATTAGATGAAAAAAGAAAAAGAAACAATGGGGGTGAGTAGGAGGAAGACAAGAGGCTGATGGAAGGAGGAAAGTGAAGATCAGGAGGTGAGGAATCTGTGGAGGAGGCAAAGTGAGAAATAACTGATGCGAACTAGGATGTTTAAGAGGAAGAAGAACAAGTAAGGGGTGAGGAAGACGAGGAGGTGACCTAAAATTGGGGGGAGAAGATGGATGAGGAGCTGAGAAAGACAAGCAGGAGACGAAGGACATGATTAGGAAGCAGTGAGGGAAGAGTGAAGAAATAAGGTAAAGTGGAAAAGGGAGGGAGGTTGGTGTAAGGAAAGAAAAAAAAACATGAGGGATGAAGTGAAGAGAAGGAGAAGAAGAGTAGGTGGGCGTCAGGAGTCAGAGTCACTTTCATCACAGAAATTTGTTGTGTTGATCCGAGGTGTGAATACAGCAAATCTGACAAATCTCTCTCACAAACCACCCAAAAAAAACAAGGTGTGTGTGTGTGTGTGTGTGTTACTCTAGGGGACAGACAACCTTTTCAGTGAACACTTTGTATGCGCTTCATATTCGGGTTTGTATCTTCACCGCATGATCTGATGTTATTCAGCTGCTCGGTAAGACGATGCCGGCACCTCACAGACCGAAATCACCACGAACTCATTTCACCACATCCTCACTGTGGTGCACGGCCACAAAGCAACACGGCCTGGGTTTAATCACGGCTGCATGTTGCGTGGAACCCGCAGCTCACACTCTACCTGCCCCAGTGCTGCAGCATCTTCTTCTGCTGTTTCTCTCTCGCAATATGTAATCTACCAACAGGAAGCACTGAAAACTGTCAGATGCCTCCAGCAGCCTGTCAAAGGGCACTTTATATGCACGTCTGTCCAGACTCATATTCCAACTAAGTGGACATTTACGTTGGCGGTCATGATGGACCTACAGATGGATGAACACGCTGAAAACACATGACCTCCTGTGGCTGTGACTGTAAACTTAACAAGTCATAAAGCGACAGAATAATATCGCATAAAAGTCTTAAACAAGGTTTAATTGTGAACTAACTCATTTTTCACTGACTTTAAATTTAACTTAATAAAGTCCCTGAAAACCACCTCTCAGCATGGAGCTTTGTTTTGTTTTTTTACAATTGTAAGAAAATTAAATAGTTGCACAATTTGCTATAAATAGTAGAAAAACAATATCATTTAATACATTTACCTTTAAAATGTGCTTCTAACTTTTTAGATTTGGATTTAAAAACTATGCACTAGTACTTGCACTGATACACAGCAGACATTACATTTTCCTGCAGGTTTGTTATTTTACCAACTTGCTGTGTTGTGTTGAGAGGAGAAATACAGTAGGAGGAACGAATCTGACACCACTGCATTTTCAGAGTCAAGGTTCACTGTGTTTGGCACCGTCTGCTGCCTGCTGTTTTGAATCACATCCACATTTTTTGTAGCACTCTAGTAGATAGATTTCTTAAATATCCCCTCAATTCACTTTGCTAAAGGTGTTTTACTTTCCTTAACATTCCACAGTAGACATTTGACATTTTCCATTTGTGTGTAGTTCAAGTAAGCAACGCATTTACAGTTTTATGTGGCATCAAACTAAGTTTCTGAGCTGCTTGGTGTAATTCTGCTAGTTTCCCAATTCTCACCAAAACTGGAATTTCTTTTTCCTTCTTTTGTTAAATCTGCCAGTGTGTTTACAGGTCTAAATGTGTGTATGCACGTGTGTGTTCGCAGAAGTATTACGAACTGCTCAGTGGAAATCGCTGTATTATCAGTAGACGTGAGCCGAACATACCTGCTTGTTGGTTCAACCTGCAGCTTCACCGCTCCCCATCAAATGTCCCCTAATTTAGCTTTGTCATTGGGTTCAAGTTCAGAGTTGTCAGTTGGCAGCGGACTGTGTGTGTGATCAGAGAATAAATGCTTATTTTGGTCAAGCTCAAAGTGCTGGAGGAACATTAGTGATGCTGAATATAGTGGCTGTTCACATATGCTGCCATAATATCTTTACATACATCACGTCCATGTCATAAAGGATGGGAGTAGCAATGACAAAGTGTTCCATCAGGGTTGGTTGTGAGGGGTGAGATTACTTTCTCCTCATGTGATTGTTTAAGAAAGTCGTCCTTTTTCATACTGCAATGAAACAGTTTTATTTTTTCAGATCCTTCCACTATGAAGAGGACTTTTAACACCCATTACTGTGGATTAAAGGCCAAAATGGGAAGACAAAAAGGATGCAGTATCAAATTTATCCACATTAGCGTGGACTTAGCCTTGGAGGCAGAATGACAAGACTGAGGAAGTCAGACAGTGAAGTGTTGAAATCTCCCTGGAGACACAGACTGCAGAAAGTCGGGGATGCAGTTTCCTCATATTTCTCCTCATCTGACCTTTCCTTCACCGCTTCTTCTTCCGATGTCTGTATGTGTCTGTTTCTTCGTCTTTCAGAGCTGCACAAACACATACATTCGGTGTCCACACACAGCACTTGCATGCAGTCACACATAGCCTACAGTCATGATGGACACGAAATAGAAACTGAGGACGAGGGTGCACACATGCGCCCCCACACACAGTTTTAGGAAATGTTTGTGCATGTTTGGATGATCATGTTAGGTTGCCAGCTGGTGTTGCTGGTTGCCAGGTTTCGTGCAGCCAGCCAGGCTTGTTTACAGCTGTGACCCACACCACCGCTCCTGCAGTGTCTCATCCACCAGCTCCAATGGACTTTGTGGAGTTCTGTCAGAAGAACCACGAAGGCAAATTCCAAATTTTGTCTATTTATCACTTTGTCATCACAGTTTAGTTTTGCATAGAATGACCTGATGCATCTCCTTCCCTGTTTCCTTGTGTTTGCCCAGGTGCGGCCTAAAGGAAGGAACTAGTGGAGACAAAGGCCAAATGTTGCATCGGCTTACTTTGACTTCATCTGGGCTAAAATGATCCACTGTCCACATCTGATTCAACATGGCGAATAGGCTGAAATATCACAGACACAAATCAGATTACTACCAATGATGTAGTGAGTGGCAGACACTCACTGACAGCCGAACACCGGCGTCGTGTATGATGGACCTAAAGCTGAAGAAACTCCAGTAACTTTCGCCACTCTACGGTGTGGCTTTAAAAACCTAGCACAGGCCTCCTAAATGTCAAAAACATGTCCAAACTTTCACATAGAGGACATTAAACAACCTGTGATCTGTGAACGCTAATTTTTATAACCTGTGTCTGTGAACGTCTACTGCAGCTCCATCTTGCCTCAAATACTGTATTTGTTCAAATAGTTATAATATAGTGCATGAAGAGTCAGTGGAAGGACAAATGTGTGCACGGGCACATTCAGACGTACTTTCATCTTTGAGTAAAGATTTGGGCTTCTCCCAAAGCTGTTTGACTCCACTTTGTGCAAGTCCAAGAAAATTAAAACATCACATCAGGGATCAACACCCTGATGAAAGCTGGAAACGATTGGTGAATAATGCATGGAGCACTGGAGAAGAGACGTGTTTTAATTTTGATGGATCACAGTGGTCTGCACTCCGCTGCACTTGGCTGCACTTCATGAGACAGTGGGCACTGTGCAACAATGTTTTTGCGTGGTTGTCCTAATTTAAGGTTTGTTTGTGTCAGGGATACCACTTTTTTTTTTTTCATACAGAATAGGAGTAATTGAAATACGAGTACTTAATACTCACGCGCCATTTCTACCACAATAATTACATAAAATGGTCAAATTGCAACAACTTTTATTGTTACTACGTTGTCTATTTACATGAGGTCTTGTTTATTTTTCTGTTTTTGATGAATAAATACGTAATCAAAAGGTCTTTGCACCTAATTCCAACGAAACCCTGATGGGTTCCATGTCATCTATGTCCACTCTTGGATGGTCCTGTCAATCTCAGTCAAACGATGCACTGTTATTCAGGTTGGATGATGTCGTGTGTTTAACTGTTGGCCTGGTGCAGCTTCTCTGTTAACCCGAAGTCCTGCAATGTGATGAAGCTCTGAGAAGCCGGAGGAGCTCGGGTCAAATGTTTCGTTCAAGCTGATGCACTCGTTCACTCTTTATATCCACATGTTGTTGTTTTTTTAATGTCCTTCTCCGTCTTTTGTTCTTCTCCCCCACTCGTCTCTATCTCTTTCTCTCCTCATCCTCTCACCGCCCCTCCACTGTCCTTGACCGTGATATCAAATAAAGATGAAAGTGTCGCTCTAATCGACATTGTTGCCAATGAATCATTTAGCACTGTTAGTCTAACATCTCAGATTCCAGGTCAGTGCATCCCACTACACGTCCCACTGCCAGCAGGGTTTAGCCTGGTTTGGCCTGCCTGCTGCAGAGTGGCAGCGCTGTGTCTCTGCTGCTGTTGCCAACCAGTAAACGCCAAATGCTTTTTCTGTCCCGGCCATCCCTCAGGCACCGAGCTCCGCTCCGTGGAGGCATTGCCCTGCTGGAACAAAGAAATGCTGAGGGGTGGAATGTTTTTGAGAGAAGGATACATTTACCCCTCAGCTTAGTTTGGGTTGGATTAATGCTTTCACACACTGGCCAAGTTACGGTCTGGTGCAGTGATTCAGTGAATGCATTTTTGTTTTTCTATTTCGCTGCAGTTTTTTTAATTTTTTTATTTAGAACTCTCACTTCCTTA
The DNA here is from genome assembly GCF_033026475.1 of Channa argus. NCBI lineage: Eukaryota > Metazoa > Chordata > Actinopteri > Anabantiformes > Channidae > Channa > Channa argus. Next base: position 9,080,418 of record NC_090205.1, read on the forward strand.
TATTAAAACATCTCTCTTCTTCTGGCTAAGAAATGCGTCCAGAACACATCACCCGGAGGAGTTTTACATCATTAGGAGTTCAGATATCATGTGGGGGAGCTCTGGAAAAGCAGGTTAACCACAATCACAACCTCTGTAGTGTGAGCAACGAGATGACATAATGTGAACTGAAGGTTCCTCCAAGAGATGAAGAAGAGAGGAAAGTCATTGTAGGGAAGTCAGAGACAAGTTTAAAAGCATTATGTTATATTTACACCCTAAAGCAAGTTGAAAATTGGTGAACTTGCCCTTTAAGCAATGCCGCCATCAGATTTGCAGACCTGTACACATTCACTCCTGCTGTAAAATGGCAGGGCACCGAGGGCCTGTCACCTGCCAGGACTAGGACTAGTACACTGATCAGCCACAGCATTTAATCTGAGTAGTGGACAGGGAGACAGTCAATGGTGGCCATGATTGGCAGGTGTCAGTGCGATAAACATAGTGTGTTGACATTAGATATGGTGGGATATTTTGCCTGATGTCACCTTTGATTTGAGCAGGCATAATTATAGTCAACACATTTTATTCTGTAGGAAAAAGCGGCTAACTTCAGTTGTATTTTGCTTTGGATTGTACTTGGACCCAAAGCAATGTGAGGTGCTAAAGACAACAGAATGAGTAAATAAATTATCTTTAATATCCATATTCATGTAGCTGTTCATAGGACAGTAGTGGTTTTTTTCTCCTAGGCAGAACAGCATGTAGTTGAAGGTTAAATGAAAATAAAAACACCTGCATGCTCACGAATGCATTTTGCTCGCTTGCAATTTTACATCTGCATAAACTTGATTTGCATACATAATCTTATGCACCGAATGCAACACATGGAGTGTTAACAGACATGCAAATCATATTTACAAGACTAAAAGTTGGAAACTAAACCAAATTGTGCACAATCTGAGGCAGTGAGATCCTGGCATTGTGTTTTTATAGAGCCCCACACCTGTCACTGTGTGTGAAAAAAATTAATGTGTGATTGATTGTGTGGGCAAGTTTAAGAGGGTGGATGTTGTGGTTATTATTATTTTGTATATTTGATTCCCATGGCCCTGCATGGGACTCAGTGTGTGTGGGTCGTTGTAACTGTGCTGCAGTGTAGCAGCCAGGAAAAAATAGGTCAGTAGAGAAGGGCTCCCAAGAAGACGATGTGAACTTGTCACCTTGAATCGTGTTAGAAGCTGTGAAGGAAGAGAGAGGGAGAGACAGATGAGAGGAAGAGGAGGAGAAAAGTGGACGTGCAGAGAGGACAGGAAGCAAGTTAGAAGGAAGAAGTGAAGGGGACAAAAGACAGGAAAAAATGAATGGGAACTGGAAAAGAAGAAAATTAAAGTCCCTTCACTATTGTGCATTGGCTTCATCAATAAAGTAGTGAAAATACTACAACTCAGATCTTCCAAACTACAAGTTGTATGCACTGTTTTGACTCGTACATCTTTTTTGAAGCCAAATTTTAAGAGTAGCATGTGATTTTTAGCTAATCACATCTACTGTGCTGTATGTTTCCTTAAAGCTACAGTGCTCTGCCCAGCCGTCCTTCTTGCTGCTCTGAGACAACTTAACTTTGCTCTTTATAATCCACCAAGCTCTGCACAGCTAGTTGTTATGAAGTTAAAATAAATAAAATGCATTTTTCACACAGAAAAGCCTCAACATGGTTCATATTTAGGCCAAACTGTATACATTTGATCCACCTTGGCTTGGTTTCACATGACAGTTTTGCAAACCTACATCCTGTCATCATAGCCTGTGAAATGTTGTCCAGCACTTTAATCTACAGTACTACTCATAGTTCCTTTACTTCTAAGTGACATTTAATTGGACAAGCATCTAACTAGGACGGGAGATACATCATTTTGTGTCGTTTCAATTAAGTCTGCTGATTTAGTCCGTTTTTATAGTGTTAAGAACTGTAATTAGAGTGTAATGTAGTGCAACGTTTTCCAATTAAAAAAACAGTGCTAACTTACACTTGTGTCTCACAAAACGGCAGCGTTTCTTACAGCACTTTGTTTTAAAGAATTCCTTGTTCCTTAGACTTATTTGGCTTGTTTTGTATCTCACTTGTACGTTTTTTAACTCTAACTATGAATTATGTCACAGAATGAAACTGAAGCAGGCTGGTATTCAACACAACCACAAAATGTTACCAATTTTTCATGTGTATGTATGTGTCTGTTCATGTTAAGTATAAACCCAACTTTTAATTTAGCCAACTGATTTTGAATGAATCTTCTTCAAATGGAACAAACATTTTAATTATTTTCAATTCAAGTTTTGTCATAAAAAAATATCTCAAGTACTATTTAATATACCGATGCATGCCACTGTTACAAACAAACTCAATGAAGTATGTTTGAACTTTTCGGTGAGGTAATGTGTCATGTAAATAATGTGTGACAGGAGTCAGTCAGTCCCTGTACACAGCTGACTTGTTTTTCTATTTGGCTGTGAACATGGTAAATCCATTAACATGAAGGTCAGTGGGTAGTGGACATGAGGTGTACAAGAGCTCAAACACTGCACCTGTGTGTCACCAAATAAGAAAAACACACGGAAACTCAAAAGATCCTGAAAGACTCTTGTCTGGTAACAAATTATGGATATGACCAGCATCAACATATTTGCAGCTTGGCAATCGTGTTAGTGGGATGGGGTGAAGAATCCAGTTAAATGACCTGAGCTCCAAATAGGTTTAAAAGAGTTTGTTTAAAAAAAAAGAAGACGTTTGAGTGTTGGTGATCATCAGGTGGGGGTGGGGGAGAGACAGGAAAAGGTTGGTTAGAAGGAGGTCGGTGCAATGCACATGAGGAATACAAGACGGCAGATGACTTTCTCAATGCACTGCAGTAGGCTCCAGGTGGAAGGAGGTGGAAAGAGAACTCAGTAGCTGGCACTAGTCTGCCACATGGTGATAGAGAGGGGAGGGGGCCAGCTGTGCGAGCCGAAAGAGTAAAACACTTATTTCAACAAGGGTAGCGAACATAAAATAATTCTAACAGAGGGGGACAAAGGACAAATTAAAGTCAGTCTAAGATTGAGGCAGAGCCCAGACAGGGCCAAATTAAAGTAAACAACAATGAACAAGAGGCCACAGGAAATATTTAGGCCAAGGGCTGAACTGAAGTGTAGCAAAGGAAACTTAAACTGGCCTGAACAGACATTGATGCACACAAGGCTAAAGTAAGCATGAGCAGAGACATGAACCAAAACTGGCATTAAGACATGGCCACATGGAGCAGGAGCTTAACCGTACCATGTGCTGTAAGACTAAGCTGGTAAGAGTGAGGACACGAGCTGCGCAGACTGGAATCTATACCGGAAAATACCAGCGTGGCCTCAGCACGGCTATCGAGTCCAAAGCTAAATACGAGCATAAAGAAACACGGAGAAACCCAGACCACAAACTAAGCCTCAGTCTGGAGGCCACCTCAAGTTCAGTACTTGGCTGGTGAGGCAAGTTTAAGAGAATGGCAAAGGGGGGTATATATACTGTGCAATAGTGCGAAGGAAGTGGGCCTTGTGAGCCAAACCAGGTAAAGGGAACGTGGGACAAGCAGCTGGGGACATTCAGCACAAGTGTGTATGGTGGACTATGTACGTTAATGTGACTGAGGGAAGAGGAAACAAGGGACAAAATCAAACAAAACCACCCAAGGACATGGATTATGACATATCCTGCCAAGGCAAGGCTGCTGGGTCTGATCTGTCAGTGTACGAGGGGTGGGGTGCACCCTGGACCAGTGGGCACTCTGTGCCATTGACACTGCACTGGCCACTGGGTTGAGAGCAAAATACGTTTTCTACAATGTGAGCAGGACTCATCGGGGTAATTCTGCTGCAATAATAAAATATTATGAATGAAAACTTAAATTAAAACTTCTACTCTGTAGAGGCTTAGAGGGAGACCAAACCTAAACTCTTTACACATATGTCCTTTAAACAAGAAAACCTAACTGTTAAAACACACCTGACATGGCTCCTGGAGTGGAGCTCAGCAAACTCAGCGCGGTTCCTTCAAACATTTGCAGCTGAAATTTAGTTAAAAACGTAAAATTATTGCAACTACATATTTTACAGCTTACATTAAAACGTAACATATTAAGACAAAAATTAGAAGTACTCAGATATAAAGATCAGATAAACCACCAGAAACCCGGAAGGATCTTTCCAAAGTATTGTGAAGGTGCAAACCTGCAAAACGTACAGACTTTCAGACAGATTAGTTGCATTTGTTAATTTCCCAGCTTAGCCATCGTATGGTTCGACTGTAGCTGTCCAATCAGAGGAAAACAGATGCACAAGGACTGGACACAACCGCTGCCCAGTGTTACCATGGTGATTAGATACTTTGCAGTCATCACTGCACTGTAATGAAACCCCTCTGTACACTGAGACCGAGGAGGACAGTAGAGAGCTTCCTCCTGCTTTAGAAATGTGGATGCTCTGGGCAAAATCCTGGATTATTGAAGCTAATGAAGAGAGAGCTAAAGCCATTCAACCAGCTCAGCCCACAAAACATGCTCGCGTTAAATATGAAGACGTTATAGAAAAAGAAATGTAGAGACAAACAAGGAGAAGCAGGGAAGGAAGATGAGCAGTGAGAAAGTCTGCCTCAGTCCTGCCTGTCACAACACATCACAACTCTGAAGCCATAAAAGGCTCAAACCTGACCTGCATGTCGTGGTGGGAAATATATGTGTGTCAGGTTATAACGAGGAAGTTGTTTTCTGAGATTTAACTTTTGGGAGTGAATTTGACACATTATGGATAATACATTTCCTAAATAAATAACTGAATAATATCAATATTAGTCATGTTTTCCTAAGTCACAGTGTTCATGCCAATACATATTAATTTGTGGAAGAAAAAATGAAGATTAGCCCGTCACTAACACATCCACTACGCTGATGAAAACATCCCATTTTCATTTATAACATTTCAAAAGTCATAGCTGACATTTGGATGAACTTTGATAATTAAAATTCAATCAATCGTTTCAAATGAACAGAATACAAACATGGTTAATATCTTGTCTTGGAGGAGGCATCGAAGTGTCTGGTATTTCTGTTGTATTATGTGTAAGTTAATTTTAACATTTTACCCCCAGTTACTGGTTGCATAAAAGCAAAGGTCAGCTCAGGCAAAAGATGTCAGCACTCATTGATCTACAGCTGTGAGCCGCGATGACATCTTGTGATGAAGCTGTCTCATCCTTGTTCTCCCTAAGATTAAATTTCCACTTCGCTGCCCACAAAAGAGAAATATAATGCACATAAATAAGACGATCCACTATGTATCAGGTAAATTACAGGCAATTGTGGACAAACGTGTTAAAAAATGTAACAAGCTTAAAAACCACAAAATCAATCCAATATCACGTGCACTTGCATCACACAATGGAAAATAAGACTAGTATCTGGTTGTCCATGAGTGAAAACACAGAGAGGAGCTCTTCTGTTCCCCAACATGCAGCCGCTGCACTGTAGAAAGCTAAAACAAAACATGACAGTAACTCAGGTAACGACAAAGAAATAATAGGTCTGGACAGAGAGACTTAGCTGTTCCTAAAACTCTAACCTAAAAACCAGAAAAGCAGGGAAGAAACCCTGGGAAGAAAAGGGGGAGCACAGTGGAAAAGATACGTCCAGTTCTGCTGAGAAGTTGTCAAACAAGATCGTAAAGGATTTCTGTTCATCTGACCGGGACATTTCAGGTCTGGCTGCTCTGAGCAGACATGAAAGCTGGTGAAACTGCTGCCCGAATGCTTTTATCAAATCATATGACGAGACCCTCTCACTCGGAGACAGAGACAGAGACACAGATCAAGCAGATAAAGTTGTTCTGGGCTGAAATTCTTCCTCGAATCTAATACTGGTGCATACATCATCTCACGATACTTAAAGAAACTCATTTTAACAGAAATGTAAAGTCCCACCGTTCAGAATACAGATCGTCACTTCTAAGCTGCAAAGATATTATGGTTATAGTGCCACAAAACCAGTTAGAGTCAGACCAGATCCCTCTGGCTACAAGCACAATACAGGACATCTAGTGGGGAGAGTTGTAAAGAGAAAGGCTCAGGACATCAGTTAACAAAACAACTAACTTCACTATAGATATTAAATTAAAACAAAAACTACATAGAAATGGCAAATGTAACTGAGTTTATAGTAAATAAAAGCAAAAAAGGTTCAAATTGGGAGTTGAAGTAAAACCATCTGTCTAGTTGTGTAGAGAAAAGGCTCTGTCACGTATGACCTCACGTATAACGTCATGCGTTCTCACATACACCTCTTCCAGACAAAGTCAGGAGAAATTCGGGATTGCAGTGCATATGTGACAGGGGCTTATGAGAGAAAAAGAAATCTAAATGAAACCAAACATCTGGGAGCTTCTTGTCAAGACAACACGACATTTCTTAAAAATTAAGGAATTGAACAGGAGGCATTACTGCTTTTAGTCTGTCGTTTTTTATTTGTTTGCCACAAGACTATGACTTGTTTGTGCCTCCTCAGTGTTCTACATCGCTGTTTATGCACACGTCCATCCTACACACACACACAGTTCTCTGGAAGCAGTAGAATAAAAGGAGCAGATTAAATATTAGAGATGCAATTCAACATTAGAACGTTGTTTTTTAATGGTAAATGTTCTGCTTACGGTATATAGCGCTTTATCCAAAGCACTTCACAATTGTGCTTCTTATTCATTCATTCATTCATTCATTCATTCATCATAGGAGGGACCAGGAGTCGAACCACTGACTCTTTTATTTGCAGCCACCGTTTTCTCGCCAGTGCAAACTGGGCAAATTGCCCTTCTGCCATCACATCATGAAAATGGCAGGTACCACTGCTTACAATGGAGCCAAAACTGTACGCTCAAAAAAGTGATGTTTAAAGTGGGCAAACACAGCGGCGCTGCATTGCCGTGTAACTTTTGCCACAACAGTTAAAATTTCCTGTTCTGCAGACAGGCCTTGAAGAAACACATTTAAATGTTGTTTTCATGCGGATGGTAAACACTCACACATCCTGGTTTCATGTGTCTGACTACTGGATTTCCTTGGTGGAGGATTTTTTTCCCCCCTCCGGCCCAGGAAGCACTGAGAGTTATCTGAATCAATAGGACTGAACCTGTTACTCTCCATTAATGATGCTTTGTATGTGTGAGCAGTAATTAGCCTCCATTACCTCGGATAAGAGCTGCATAGAGAGGAGAGCATCAAATTTTAATGAGCCTCTTGTAGCCGCTCTGAATATTTGCTGTGTTTTAAGTGCTGAATCTAACTCTCTCTCTCTCTCTCTCTCTCTCTCTCTCTTCTGTTCTGTCTTGTACACACAAACACACACACACACACACACACACACACCCTCTGGTGCTTTCAAACACATAGACACTCAATACAGGTGATATTAGGTCAAGAGAAAATATCATGTCCATTTAAAAAGGGCTGCTTGTTTCTGGCTGTGAGCCACCTATAAAGCACATTGACCCTTAGAAACACTGTTCCTGTTGTGCGCTGCTTTAAAAAGCGACGGTGGACATTCACTTCATTCTTTTCGCCAAACCAAATGAATTAAAGTTACATTTTGCTCAGGAATGCCTCACAGAAAATGTGCGCGTCGGTGCTCGCACACACAGTCCATAAAAGTATAAAATCTGGGATCTATTATCAACATTGGCAAACATTTCAGGCTTCCTTGCCGCTTCATCAGGCTCACGAGCTCCGACTGTCGTGGACTTTTATGGGCCGAGCGTTGAGTCATTACTGCAAACATTTGTTATTTTTCTTTTTGTGAAGAACTTGCGGTTCCCAGGACCTCTTGCTCTATGATACGATCTGTGCAGAAAGCACTTTCTTTTCACAGTTATGGTAATCTGTCATGCTGTCAGGTGAGAGACTTTGGTGAAAGAGGAAGTGTGAACGGAATGGATTCCAGCCTCTGTGAATTCAGCTGAAAGCTGGATAATTTGTGCAGCTTCGGTTAGATCATTCAAAATTAACATATATGAATATGGAAGCCATGGTGATTTAAATTCACCTGTGTACGATGCTAACAGTACATCAGGGTGTCTGGTAGTATGGTGAAAGGAAAAGCTCCGTTTGGTATCAATTATCGTCTGTAAATATGCAGAAAACAAAGGGGGTTTCTGCCTCCAATCCATCATCTTTTTTCTTAAGTATCGTTATCAGTGGAAATCATTACTCGGCCCCAGAATGATTGCATTTTAACCAGGTTTCTCAGATTTTGGGGGCTTAGTAATTTATTCTAACCCAGTTATGACACTTACAAATATCGACCAAAACTCAGGTTACTTTAAATCGCTTCTCAAAAAGTCTGTCATAATCGTGACATTTTCAATATGAGGCCTCTGCTGTGGGGAATTCAGCACTGTTTGATGAGTATCTGATAAACCTTCATACAGACCCACACACACTTCAGACAGACAGAGCGTCTGCCTCCCGGGCCACTAATGGACACAGAGAGCAGCAGAGATCAATACAACCAGACACAGCAGAGAGAGAGAGAGGAAGTGGTCTAACAGGAACATAATAATGGACCATTGCTGGTGGCTTTAGTTTATATTGCAATTCGTGTAAGAGGTCAGGGAAGGAAATGTGTAAGTGTCTGTGCGTTTTAACGCGTGTACATTACAGTTAAATATTTTCCCTGTCATTAATGGCGCGTTGTTTCTGTACAGCCTATTACTGTTTGTTAAGGGAGAGAAGAGCCATTTAAATGGTGCTTAAAGCAAAGTCGCTGTCGGCCATCTTGGTGTTTTAAAGACTTAAAAATGCACCACAGAAGTGACGGAGCGACAACTGTGGTCTTGTGGCAGCATACTGTTATGAGAAGTAGGGGGTTAGGGGACATAACGGGGACTGACTGCATGGACAGAGTCAGAGATACCACTGTCACACTTACAGAAAATACAGTGAAGTCTCGTCAACCCCTGACAGTAACACGATCATGTGACTAGAAGCACCTTAATGTGTGTTTGAGGCTTTGTTTGTTTTTTTTGTTAGTTTATTGTATTGTGATTTGTCTGCAGAATATTTTATTCCTGAGTATCGTGTTTTTTTTTTGTTTGTTTTTTACCAATGAGAGAAACGCTTTATAGAACACTTTAAGTTGTTGATGCCAACAGAGGCTAATCTGGACGTAACATAGCAACTTCTTTTCCCTTTAAAGACAAAAATGGTTCAGGATGCGGTCACTCTTTAAAGGCAAGATAAAGAGAAAGTTTATAAGGCTAGAGATGCTTTAAGAAAACTTAATGAGTTCAGAAGTGTCATTTAAGAGTTAAATTTTAAATTTGGAACAACAACATCATTCAGAAAATATCAATGCTATGCAGACCAGCTGATTTTTGTAAATACATGAAACATTCTTTTTTTTTTTTTTTGCTCTAGTTTGGGTAGTACTTGTACCTAAAGGAACTCCTAATGCTGAAAAACTCCTCCGGGTGATGCCATTTGGAGGAGCTTTTCAGCTAGAAGCAGAGATATATTCTAATATAGGGAAGTAAGAAGGAAGTTTAAAAGCATTTATGAACATTCACACACTGAACTAAGGCCATAAAGAGCATGTTGAAAATTGGTGAAGCCACTATTTAAGGACATAATATTAAAGCAAACGTCATAGTTTCGAGAATAACATTTATACCAAACCTTCAAGGCTCCCTCCTCCAAGCAATACACTTTATTTTTCCGTTCCTAGGAGGCCGAGTTGTGCCCTGGTGTAATTCTTGAAAAATAATCAGTAGCTCTTGTCTTCTGTGAGCCACATGGCTCATTCCATTCATGTTACTGCAGTGTCCTGTTCTTTGGATTTGTGCAGTTCTGCATTACACATTTCACATTACCCCTAAACTTCTAAAGCCCTAAACTTGTTTTTGTCATGTAATCCATCAGTTAAAAGAAGAAAAAAGAAAAGAGAGAAACTCCCAGATTGGCTTTTTAATAGCTTGCTAATGCCCTGTTTAATTTGCTCGGTGAGGAAGCAGGCGAGTGAAGGAGGGCTGAGGCTCTGAGCGGCGATGACACGTACAGTTCAGCTGGAGTTTTTGACCACTCCACTATTTTCTGTGGGGATATTAATTATGTTCATACGTCAGTGTCCTCTCCTGTTTGTCTTATCTATTACCATCAGTGAAATGGATGAAAGTCATTACACTGAATGATGAGTTTGTGTTCGCCTAGTTTACACACGAGTTCAATTACAGCGTATAGATCTACTTTCAGCTAATGTTTTCTGAAGACAAACAAACCTCCAACTTAATGAGCGACTCCCTAGAACAAATTTGGACTAAATTGAATTAGACCTCGGGCTGATGCTGCCTATGCTGACTATTCTGCACACTCGGTCGTTTGTCAGTGCCACAGAAGGGATGATGTTAACGTGACTTAAAAACAGATCGCGCGGCGTAACGAGCTCAGGACCTGGTTATGAAATGCACGATGTAATTACAAGTCATTTTAAGTCTCATAGCAATTATTGTTAGGTATTATCAGCCACACAAAGCAGCAGCAACCTTGCTGATGAATTGGAGACTGCTCTCATTTGTCACTGTCACACACCCACACACGCACACACACAGATACGGTACGGCTACACTAATATGTGAAGGTCCATGCACCAACACACAATTTAATTTTGTGTTAGTTGTGTTTTTTTGTGATGAGTCCAGTTACTTCTAACTAAACCGTCATGGTTTAGGTAATGGTGACATTTTGGGTAAAAATGATGTTCACCACTGTGGTTCACACTGACAACCTGACAGTATGTTTTCAACAGATTACTGTACAGACCTTCATGGTCCCCTGGGAATAAAGTCTGACTTTTCATCTCAGGCCAGATCAGCATTGTAATTTATCCAATAATTTAGCTTCAATAGATCTATAGAGAAATTGAACATACATCACGCTGACCTAACTATTGGGGAATAGTTGCACGGTGCTAAAGCGGTTACATTGTGTTACCTGTTACCTCTTGTTTTGTCGGCTCAGAAGTTAATGCTCCCATTTGGTATAGATGGGATAAAGAACATCAGGAAGGTGTCTACATCCAGCAGCTGGGAATATTGCCATGACTTAGATTTCTTAGGGACAAAAGGTGATAAAAACATTATTGTAACATGTAAACTGTGTGTGCGACAACAAACTAATATGTGATGGATGAAATGTTGACCCTCCGCCTTTTAGACCCTAACACTTCGGGGAAGTAATATAACACGTAATGCAATGAGTTACTTTTGACAGGTAACAAAAAAAAGGGACAATATTACATTTGAGCAGATTAATTCTATTATATCAGAAGAGAATAGTGTGCTGTGCCAGTCGATGTTTTTTGAAGTGTTATATGTGATGGTCTAAAAGTGGTCTTCAGGCCATGAACAAAAGGAACACATATAAATCTACTTTATTTCAGTCAGCGTCTAGGGGACACAGAGGGGCAAACACACTGGTTCATTTGCTGATTGAACAGGTTAAAGCTCTGTTCCTTCACCTCATTCGCTCATTGATAACACACACTGGATATTAATAAAGCCAAGCTCTAACTTTAATTACTCTCGTTCACACGTTTGTTCGGCTTCCATTGTCAGCTATCTATGAGCAGAAAACCGATTAAACACAACTAACTCCTGCTCTGCTGCCTCACGTAGCCTTCAAATCACCATCTTATGACGACCAAAAAAAAAAAACATGGAGTATAAAATAAATAACTTAAATGGGATCTGCAGGTGGTTTGGCTCCTCGCTGCCTCTGGTCTGTTTCCTTTCAGCCGTGATCTGCCTCTTCATTAACAAAAAGGAACATTTACTACAGAGGATGGGTAAACATAATTTATTTCCTGGTAATGTCAACATGAACTTGCTTCTGTTTTTGAGATCACAAATCAGACACACACACACAAAAGCCCCACAGACATTTTGTAACTGCATCCATGGATACTGTCGGCTAGGTAACAGGGAAAATGCTCTATTGCATTACTGTATTGTGCATTACAGGGATGAGACACGCAGACACACTCAAAATAAACAGGGGTAATAGCTTTTAGGTTGAGCTCCCCAGCAGAAAACATCCATTCAAGGTTGTTCGGTCTTATTTTCAGTATTCAGGACTTATTTTTCTCAAATCAAGAAATAAATTCTGCCAGTTTACAGGGTCACCAACCCAGTGGTTACTAGTTCAGTTTCAGTTATTTCAGGATTTTCCAAGAACAGAGAGCCGAAAGTCTTGGAACAACACAAAATGAACTCAATTTTCAGGTTGATCTTTCTATCACTCAGTGGGCTTCCTCCAGACCACCAGTATGTGTGCTTGTGTGTGTTTCATGTGTGTGTTTTTCAGGACGGGTTACACTCACCTTCACCCATTTCCTTGACCCACTTTCAGTATTGTGTCTCTGTTGTGCCTTTTTTTTAAGCTGTAGAAAGAGAAATCCCATTTAAATCCCCATTTAAACTGACCTTCTCTGCTGCCACTCCACACACACACACACACACACACACCCTAACCAACAGCAGACTGATGGACCAGGCCAATAAACTGTGGACTATTTGTAGCCATTTAAATTTTTTCTTCTTTAAAAAGTGAAGGCTTGCAACCCTGGCTGATAGAGGGGATGTGCATCATCCACATCATCTGCTGTGGACTTGTCTGTTGCAAACCCACACTGGGACATGGATAATTTATATGTATTGATATGCAACGCCAATTTCAAAATAGTTGGGATGATGTGAAAATATAAATCAAAAAAGAGTGCAAGGATTTGCAAATCTCATCAACCCATATTTTATTTCATTCATGGAAAATATTTGCTCATTTTGAAATTAACGGCAGCAACACATCTCAAAATTTGGAAGAGATGCAACAAAAGTGACGTCAGAAAAATGTAAAATTGCGAAGACTTTGAAGATCCCACCGTCTATAGTGTATAATGTCATCAAAAGATTCAGAGAATCAGGAGCTAATCTCTTTGCGGAAAGGACAAGGCCAAGGTCAAAACTGGATGCGCGTGGTCTTCAGGCCCTCAGGCAGCACCGCAATTAAGACAGGCATGATTCTCTATTGGACATAAACTGTACACATCTGGAAAGGCACCATCAATGCTGAAAAGTAACATAGGCTCCCATCCAGACAATGTCTCTTTCAGGGGAGGCCTTGCATATTTCAGCAGGACAATCCTAAACCACATACTGCATCACAACAGCATGGCTTCACAGGAGAAGAGTCTGGGTCCTGAACTGGACTGACCTTTCCAGACCTTTCATCGATAGAAAACATTTGGCTCATCATAAAATAAAAAAATTACACATCATCCCAACTTTTTGGGAATTGGGGTTCTATTTTTTTCAACTGGGTGCAGTGAACATGTCATTCAATGTCAATTCATACTTTCATCCTCTAAATGCCTGCTACAATAAAGGTGAGGTAAACACCCCATCGTGTGAGGGTCAGGATGGACTCTCCACAGACATTTAACTTCTGGGTATGCCACGGCTGACAAACACAGTCCAGTTTCACCTTGCATGTTAGTAGAGTAGTTCATTAATTAGCTCCAATAGTATAGTCAGAGTGCATATAAAACAAAAAATATGGTCCAAAAAAATGCAAAATTGTACCAAAGTGTAACGCACGATTGAGGCTTTGAAGTTTTATTATCAGTTGGCAACTCCATTTTTTTCTGCATGGCAAAAGACAAAATTATCTGAGGGTCCTTGATGACCTCTGGGCCTAACTCAACTCGTAGTGCTGCGCTGTCTTGTCATCTTTGTCCCCCGACATGCTTTTTCGTCCTCCAGTAAAGCTCCTTCTGTCTCTGGGTTGTTATTTTGGTTTGGTTTCTCCCCTCAGGCCAAGCTTATCAGACAGACCCTGAAGTATTGATGCCGAAATCCTAGTCTAGTTTCTGTGTGCTGCTCAGCAGGTGGCTACACACACAGACACACACACACACACACACACATACACATAGATTTCAATGGTGAAGTCCTGAGGGAAAACAGTGAGGCAAAAAAAAAAAAAAACACCACTCCTGCCTTGCCTCATATGGAATTAAAGAGCTTTCTGTCTTCTGTTTCAGATTCTTCTTTAACCTCCAGCCATCCTTCCAAGAAGACAGATTTTGTAGCCTGTGGTTCATCACAGCAGGCACATACATGCACAGATATCTAATAGATGAATCCTTGGCTACCAAACACTGCAGATGTCACCGCTGGGCTGATGAATGTTCTGTCTGCCTGCTTATAACTCAAACATAATTACACTCACTGTTGTGATTCAACCAGATGTGTTGTTAATTCTTAACACACAACAGCTTCAAAGTAGCAAGACAACAGTAGCTCATTTGCCACTCAGGCTCTGGTGCCTCCAAAGATCAGCACTGATGAGGCCAATCAGAGCTGGAAGGACAGAAGGATAAACATGCCTCTGCACACCAAATGATGAGATAGCCGTATGTCATAGACCAAAAGTGATGGCGCATTAGGACACTACTAATGACATGCAACTTGAGCCAGTGCAAGTGTGAGACTTGAATACAATCCACCCAGGCCTCCCGCTCCCTAGTCATCACAAAATAAAAACTCTCCAAAGAAATATTGGCCATGTCTGATTGTCTAAGCGGGCGGTGCTCGATTAAACCTTTTTAGAAGTGATTATCTCTGCACTGTTTGCAGAGCTGGTCAGCAGGCTGCCACAGCACCTCTCCAAAGTAAGATTTGGAGCATATTTCAAGTAAAAGAAAATGTAAAAGTTGCTCACTGTATAGCTAAGGTGATTCTTTAAAAGTCATGACATCTTAAATTTACCACTTGCGAGGTACGGGCCCTAAAACAGTAAAATTGGTAAATGCAGGCTTTAAAATCTGCCACTTGTACGTTAATGATGTAGTTGTATACTGTAACTTGCATTTAAATGAACAGTGCCACCTTAGATTATGGCGTCTAGATCCTGTCCTAGCTTTACAGTGGCTCTCTAACACAAATAAAACCTATTGTGTGAAATTACCTCACATCATTAATTGACCTAAAACTGCTGATATGGAAAGGTTTGTGGGATTCTGGGCCTTTGGCTCTGGTTGACCTGTTTCGATGCACTTGAATTTAAACCGGAGACTTTAAAGGAGGCGAAACGTCACGTGCACTTGGACTCAACTCCTAAAACAGTATTTTCTAAGCCAGAAAACAACACAAGACATGAAAATCAATTACGTTAAGTCACGGCAGCTCATGGATAATTTGAAGTTAGGTCATTCAGGTGAAACAATGTGTGGAATACAAAAGGCAGATTAACTGTTTTACTTTTAAAGACATTACACCACTCATCCAAGAGGCATCATCATGTTCACTGACTGGTCCTGGTTGATAGTTAGTGTAAAATTAACAGTAGGAAATTAAACCTACGGCTGTGCAGGAGTGACGTGCACATGTGAGTAAGAGCAGCAGATGGTCGTTTTATGTTTTGGTACTGTTTTCCTCAGAGCATGAAGACAAATTCCAAAAGACCTGTGGCAGATATTTAGGCAGAGATATAAAAAATACAGGCTAACTACCTGTGGCATTTATTCAAATGAACGACAGATGGTGCAGAACAGATATAGGAGCAGCTGAGAGAAGAGATAAGGAAGCTACGGTGCACGTGGAGCCTGTTTGGTGTCCTGATCTGAACACCTCTGTGCTGGTGGACAGTTCGGAGGACGTGTGTAGTGGAAAGTGTGTTTATCTAACATACTTGTCAGTACAAATCCCTAATAGATTTACAGATGATGTGATTTTATTTTCATTTCTATTTTAAAGGCATAACATTTTTATCTTGATCTACAGTAAACATCACAGCTGATCGAGCTTTAAACAGAAGCTCTTTTTTATCAAAGTTATCTTTGTCAAAGTATCAGCAGATTGTATGGCTGCCACAATGATAACCCGCAAAGCTCATTATTTTTAATTAGCCCCACCTTTTTGCTCTGTTATGCCTCCACCGCTCTGTGCCAAGAACCAATTAAGCTACCAAATAATGCTTGTTACTGCGTTCACACTCAGAGCCTCAGTACTTTGTTCTGCGTTACAGCTGAAGAGCTGTGAACAAAGGCGTGGCCTCTGAAAGCTGCTGGATCTAAACATGGATATACAGAACCAAAATGTTTACTCCTCTCTGATACGGTGCATCTGCTGGCTCACAACAGGTGCACAGAGATGCCACAAGAGCTCATTAAGTGACAAAAGGAGTTTTAGCTTCTGAAAACAAACACTTGTCCTTTGAAAGGATTTCATCTTCCAGCGTTTAAACAGACTCAAACTCACGGAAGAGACGTTTTCTTTTTACATGCGCTTTAATGACATTTGTCTGATAGATCCAAGATCAACGGCTTTTCCCTTCAGGAACGTGTTTGGCACGTTGATTTGGCGTGAGTTAGAGATGAGATGAGATGAGATGCCCAACCCTTCCATTTTATCCTTGGTCCGGGCTCGCCCTTGATCGATGGGTGGGGTGGGATTCGATCCCGTGGCCTTCTGCATCCCAACCCGATGCTCTACTCATTGTGATATCTGTCTAATAATAACAGTGTAAAAACATTATCAGTATTTGGAATCTGACACACTCAGGATTTAAATGTTGACAAAGGTCTTTACTGTGGACATTTTATAGACATCGCAGCATCACCTGTGGCATTAACCAGGTTTAAATTTTAAATGTCTCTGCATTGAATGTGGGTTTGTCTGGACATTCTTATTACATTTTTATATTTTATTTGACCATTTAATGACACATGTTTCAATGTTATTGTTTTGTTTTCTCTTGCTCTGGTTTTCTCCCATCTCATCTCTTTAAGACGGCATTATGTGTTACACCATGGGCCAAGAGGAACAGTATTTAGCTCTGCTGTCAATAAATATTGTACTGTGGAGTGACAGCAAAGCTTTGTGAATCTTTAATCCATTTTTTCATTTCTATTATTTCTAGCTTCAAAATGGAGAATCAGTTTTCTTGAGAAAATGTTATTGTTCTCTCAACATATGAGTCTCACCAAAGTGACCTGGTCAGACTTAAGTTTGCACACCTCATGTTTCACAGTTTTTCTAAATTGCTAAAATACATTTAATGAAACTGGGATCCACTTGATCTTCATCATCACCTTGTTAGCACCGCAGAAGTCTTCTCTTGCAAATGTGTTAACACTTTTCCATTGGTTTCACAGTTTTTTCACACCATTTTTCAAAACAGTTAAAACACATCTTTCTATGACCCAAACCTTTATTGGAATAACTGTGGCAAACAAACAAAAAAAAAAACATGTGTTCCCAGCTGATAGAAATTATTATTAATAACAGTATTTCAACAGGCCACGTCAAAATGTGGATGTACAGAGTGCAGCAGGGTTTAATATGTCTAGTAAATAACCAAGTGAAATGAGTATGTTGACAGCTGTATTTTGTATTTTCTTGTCCATTGTGTAGTGACTGATTGAACAAAAGTATATCTTTGACCATAAACCAGCTCCGAGAAGGTAAAGTGGTTAAAATCAAATCCACCTTTAGTAGCTGCTGTTTTAGTTCTACGCCAACTCTCTTTCTCCTTATTTTTAATTCAGTGCTGTAAAATTATCTTTGTCATAATTTAAATAAATCTGTACTTGACATGTCCTTTATGTTATGTTCAGCATTAAACTTGTCACTGTTTAAATTTCCTTGTTTTCTCAGTCGAGTATTTGTATTTTTGTACAAACATCTCTGAAGTGGAATTGTGGCTGAATCCTTTCTAGTAGAACTTTTACTTGAGTCTTTTTTGTCATGGACCTCTTTGGTAAAATCTTTCCAGGGAAGCACAGTCATAATGACCTCTTTTAGAAAACTTGCCCCTGCCCCAAACCACAAACAGCTGACAAATGGACCACTTTAATGGTATTGAGCACATTTGTTCCCTTATTGTCCTTTTAAATCTCTCTTCTGATTTTTGTTGACTATTTTTTCAAAACACGTTTATCATAAGGTCTATAGATGTACCCATCAGTTTTAGTGTGTGTACGATGTTCACAGAAACTTAATTTTTAGTGTGTAGATTTATATTTGTGGTCGTCCTCTCTCCTTTTCTCCTTTCTCTTCCTTATTCATTTGTGAATGCAGACTAACAAACAAAAAACCTCCACACATTTTTTTCATTGCCAAGAGAAACTCAAATGCCAGCAGCACACTAACAAACTATGGAGCAAGAGGAGGACAGATGAGGGATTGGTGGATATAAAGACGGATGGAAAAATGGAAGCAAAGAGATGGAGTACAGACAGGAGGTGAGGAGGCGGAAAGCAGTTTGGGAACTTTCAGAGTGCACAGCGGAGAGTTTCAGAGGGGCAACTGGGCATGTGTGTTCACATTGTGTCTATCCATGTGGGAAGCTCGTAACTAGTGTGAGCATGTGTGTGTCTGTGTGTGTGCGTCTGTGTGTATTTGCATGTGTGGGTGGATAAAGTATGTGCGATAAGGTTTGTGGTTCACAGAAGTTTGGAAAAAAATCACTAGAAGCACAAACTAGAAAACTGTAGTTTGGAGTTTTTGAAGATACCATTTTTACTGTTTTTCATAACTGCACGCTCTGTGCTCTCAGCCTGCTTTCTGCTTCACGTGACCTTCACCGACGGGGGACGCAAAGTCTTCCAGGAACATGATGTCATCTCTGAATAAAACATGTTGGAATAGAGCAAGAGCTATTTTTTTAGAGGAATGATGTCATTGTTTTACAGGAAAAAGTCTTCTCCTGAGCGCAAAACGATTTAAATGCTGGTGTCATCACAACATATCACATCAGATCTAAAAATATACACTGGCTTCATTTAAACGGATGGGTATATGCACTTACACACTCGCACATAGAATGACTCATAACCCATCATCAGATCTTAAAGATACACTCCCTCATTGTGTCAGATTGTGCTCAGTTGTTCTTCCACGGGTGAAGTTTTTCAAACTGGCACAACTAGCTATTTTACTCTGTCTATAGTCTTTATGCTAAGCTAAGCCACTGGCCTCCAGGCCCTGGCTTTATGTTTAATGCACAGGCATTTTCACATGCAAATGAATAATGATTTATTCAAATGTTGTGCAGGAGAGCGGAGAGGATATTGATTTTGGCAAATAGGCTCTGTCATGCAGTCAAGGTTCTAAATAAAGGGGCTGCAGGTAGATAAGGAGTAGTATTTCCACCTGGTGAAATCTGGACACTGGTAGAACATGAAGAAGTTGTTGAAGCAGGGTGTTGATCAGCTGGTTCATGGGTGAGGCTGCAACAAAGGACGGAGCCTGTGGTTGCGAGTCGATAGATGCGGCAGAAGATGCAGATGGAGTCTGAGGAGCATGATGGAAGCTCTGTGGCTGAGCAGGATTTTGAGAGTTGAGTCATGCAACACCGAGTGATAAAGGTAGACAACAAGGCAGAATCGAACCTTTGGCAGCTAAGAAGTTATTG
The DNA here is from genome assembly GCF_033026475.1 of Channa argus. Lineage (NCBI taxonomy): Eukaryota > Metazoa > Chordata > Actinopteri > Anabantiformes > Channidae > Channa > Channa argus. Next base: position 9,099,928 of record NC_090205.1, read on the forward strand.
GATCACACAGAATGTGACAAAGAATTATTGGGTAGGAAGGTGATGAGAAGGTGATGATGTAAATGTTTCTGTTGGCCCGTGTAGAAAGCTGCATGAACCTGAACTGAGGGAAAATCTGGGGATTTTATAAAGAGCTGTATTCATGGTTTTAATTCCTTTAAAATAAATAATAATTCTTTGATTATGTGACTGTGCCAGATACACAAGCACACTCTCTCACAGGAATGCAATAATGACCACGGAAGGATGTTATGCAGCCAGCTCACTCATTTCAGTTTGGCACAATAGCACCATAAAATTATCCATGGGTGATGTGAAATCGCACTCAAGGCCAAGCTTTGCAGGTGCAGGCCTGGACTGCTAACACCGCTTTCTCAAAACAAACAAAAGGCAAAGAAATAGAGACAAATAGAAAAACACACAGACCAAACCAGGTAAAGTGACTTATGAAGGTTTCAACATATTCAATCATCTGCTCTGCTGATCATTTTAGTCAAGCAGTCGAACTAATGAGAGCAAAGAGGAGAAACCGAACATGCAGTAATTACAGGAGAACATCACGACCTCCTGCTTACACACCCCGGGCACAGGAAGTGACACGTGAGAGCAGGCAGTGGTTAATTACTATTGGCCCTCCACCGCCGTCCCACCGGGCGTCAGCCTCAGTCGCTAAAATAATTAATGCTGTCGCCATCATCCCCGGTCCCTGTAGCCATGGTGATGAGAAGATTTTTCCGCTGGGTCCCCCCCTGGTTGTCAAGCAGCAGTTAGCCAATGAGGAGAGTCACTGTCTGTGTGTGTGTGTGTGTGTGTGTGTGTGTGATTGCACAGCTCAATAATGGTATGGCTTTATGCTGCAGGTAATAGTCAGTCAAGTTCGGTTATCTGTCTCCATGTCCTGCGAATATGTGTACAGTAGTTGACACCTTAGCAACCACAAATCAACAAATAAATCAAAAGTTTATTTCAATCAAGCGCTGCAGTGTGGACATTTTAAATCCTCTATGGGTTCAACTCATGACTCACTCACACATTTTCTTATTTTAGATGTCAGTTGCCAAAAGGTCCACTTGTCACTAGGCCAGAAGTTTGTAAAAATTGCTTTGAATTTGTCCATACATTTTGTGTTGTTGTTATATGATTGTAAAATATTTGGGATTGTGGTCAGTTGTCATGCAAACTGCCATGCACATCCAGACACATCCTGAGACGTTTAACGTGAAAATTGACATCATTCACAGAGTGCATGTATTCAAAGCCCTGGACAAGTTACACATGTATTTACGCCTGGTTGCATTCTGCACATCTGATGATCATCATTAAAGTAGAAGTTTTGCTTTCATTGATCAGTGGCCGTGTGTGAGACTGAATCCATGTTCCCTGAGAATTGTTTTGTTATCACTAAATGGTTTTGCAAAATACAATTTCGTTTCTTTTATGTTCATTAATACCGAAACCCAAATCTGTGTTTGTGTTTTTCCTGAAACCTTAACCAAGTTATTTAATATGCTTAAACATGCTTTAATTGATATAAGAACATATTGTAAGAAAATAAAATGTATTATTATTATTATTGTGACAATATGGTTCTTTTAAAACGTATTTTCTGTTGCAGATTAGAAAAATAGAAATATTGAAACTGTATATTTCAGGTGTGTGGTCGATGGGGAAGTGTGAACAGAGATTAAACTCCGGTGGGATCCAGTGGTTCGGTTGAGCTCCAGACTCACCTGGAGTCTGCATGAGCCAACAGCTGCACAAAGGTGGAAGCTGAACCACATGACTGGTTCACTATGCTCTTATCGGAATACTGAAGGACAAATGGGATGAGGAGAATAAGAGAGCAAAAGAGGCATAGAAATAGGCAGCAATGTGTTGAATGAAAAAAAAAGGTTATTTGACACGCTGGAGGTTTTTTGTATTTAGTGAGATTAATGGCAACAAAAGAGTGGCACAACAGAACATGGAGCAACTGAATGTGTCTCAGTGCTGTTTGTTGTTCAGTAATTGACCATCTATAACATCCACAAATGGGATTGTGCACCGTGGACACCTTAAGTGCCACTTAGCACAAATAAGTCTAAAGCTGCTGTGTATGTCTTTCTTTTCTAAGTGGCCGCAGCCACTGTGAAGGTCCTGTAACAGCTTTTGTGTCACTGCTAAAAAAAACCCCACCAGATAAAACTGGAGACGTAGTGCAGAGATGGTGAATAGAATCTGATACAACAGAATCCTGTGAGTGATAATTGGATATATATATACACACACATATATACGTAAGTTGTATTCAGTAGACCGATGGTTGCTCAATAGTTTTAGTTCTCACGTTCTCAAGTGTCAGGCTTAGCAGAAACGAGAGTCCAGGGACCTATGGTGGAGTTATACTACAGTACATGGCTAAAAAAACGGCTGCAGAGTTGTAGGTTTACTTCTTTATGGACACTGCTGGAATAAAAACATGATATTGTGGCTTAAAGTTTGCCTTTAGTGGAACTGAGGGAACTAGATCAAATCGAGCAAATCCTCAAATGTTGTACCACACTGGTGTCCACTGTGGAGAAAGGGGCTGTAACAGTTGCATAGCAGAGCATATTCAGTTACGTGAGTCATATTAGGAACATTTGTCCTGCCTGCGATAATCTTGCAGCATTTCGGGTCACATTGATTTTTGATTTTGGTTCTCCACAGTAATCTCTCACCCACACACAAATGTTGTCCTTTTCCTTCTCTGCTTTCCTTTTTTTCAGCTGCGCTCCTATGGATTGAATCACAATGAATGTGGGAGACAAACAATTTGCAACAATGCACTTGAAAAGGATTATGGGACACTTGACATTTGTGTGCCTGTGTAAGTGCGCGTGCCCATGTGCATCAGCAGGTGTCCTGGTGGTCCTCTATTTTCTGTTGGACCCTCTAATCCTTTTAAATTAGCTTTGTTAATCCCACTTTCTCCTCCCAGCTGCTGTGGCTTCATGCAGACACATGACACGACACCCCTGCGCATACGGGCCGAAGTTTCTGCCTGCTTCAAAGGAACACTGACATTTTCCAAAATATGCTTGTTTGCTGGTTTACAAAGACAGAGTATGATTAGAAAATCAATATTAGTTTCCTCTCTGTACAAGCAGAACAGGACGACTCCAGAGACAATGAGTCTATCAACAGTGATAAACTAATGTTTTAGAAGGGGAAAACACAAGCAGGTGGAGCAGTGGTGAGCACTGTGGTGACCTCAATTTTGAGACCCCAACAAAACCGGCAAGCCAATCAGAGCAGACTAAAGTCTCATATGTGAGGTGCCTCAATTCCATTTTAGACTAGAAATTAAAATACAATGCTATGTTATGGTAATTTGGCTTATTGTGTTTTGGTGTAATAATCAGACTAAAATGAAATAGAAAACTACACAAAGCTACTCATCGAGTGAAATGTTCAACTCTTACTGGGCAGTAGTAGAACTTAATCCTCAGCCTTAAGACTTTTGTCATCAGACTGCCGTGTCAATTTGACTTTGATGTTGTTTTCGTCTGGCAATGTACCCTTTAGATTCAGAATATGCGAATTTAGCCAGATAAATTCTGTATGTACAATTGATCCAATGTTTTTGGGAACTTCAGAACCCTTTTGCCAGGTGAGACGACCAGACAAATCAGTAAGTGTTAGCTGTCTTCTTGGGAGGAGAAGACTATTCTCAGCAGGCCATGTGGTCATTTATCGCTGGCTCCATTTTCTGTAGATTTATATGCACTTTTAATTAAGTTGGGTGTAGAAAATAATGTTGTTGCCCATTTGTCTGAAAGGAAAGGTAAATTACATGTAAGTCTGTTTATTCATAACCCACAATAATGCATATAGGACTATCATATATGAATGAAATAAAATAGAAGCAATTGGGTGTACATGTAATTATGATACTTTTTACTGCATTCACACTTTGCTTTAAACCTTTCAAGCTACTTTTACCTGACAATAACACAACATTACCACTACATTACTGTCGGTCTTCAGCAGAGATTCGGAACATTTAAATATGACTTAAAACAAAAACCAAAACACTACCCATGGAACAGATGCACCTAAATTGCTACACCTCGCCTCAACTCAACCAAACATGGGACTCAAACTCCGGTCTGCAGATTATACACCCACCGCTGTTCCTTTTCCAATAAAAAAATGGAAATGTATCCAAAAAATATGGTGCATTACTTTTTAGGAGCCTCCATGTTATGAAACTGAAACATATAAGTTCATTTCAGTGTTTTATCACTTCCCATCATTAAAAATTTGGCTTGTTTTTTGAAAAATAGTGTAAAAATAATATGGTATAGAAATACATAGGAAGGAAGCATATCTGATACCAACGTAGCACTTCTATTCCCCTGTGCTAATACTGTTTATATATTTCTCCTTCACCTAATTTCTCTCAAATATTCTTTCCAAATCTGCCACCACCGACTTTCCCCAAGATCTGTTTATGGAGGCAGAGTCTTTGAACTCCAGCAGTCTTTACAGTTCAGAGGCTGTGAGGTGGCAGCTGCTAATATCAATGTTAATTATATTTCCTCAACCTCTGTGCTGCCAGTTCACAGGCCAAGGTGCAGTCCTGACAGTCCGGAATTTTCGTTTCGGAAAGGTCAGGTTGGGTGAAGGTGTCGAAGTGTTTATTTTTTACTTCCTTTTTTTTTTTTTTCAAAATGAATGTATTCATGGAAAACAAAGATGAAAAATACAAACAGCCCCAAGTTGCTAAGCTTTCGAGTAATGCTGGAGTGACTAGAGAGGCTGCATTCTTCAGCAAGCATGTCAACATCAAATTAGCATTGCAGCTGGAAGCCCTGGGGACAGAAACCCTGGGAAGCCCCTTTTTTCCCTGCAAAAGAAAACCTGCATGGAAATAATGCTGCAGGGAGAGAAAGAGAGAGAGAGAGAGAGAGAGACAGATCACAATGAGGAGTTTTCTAATGCAGAGGGGCTGCAGCTGTGTCCCATTTCAGGCTCGTCCTTCTGCAAAAGATGGAACCTCTTCTTTAGAGGACTGAAGGTCAGTGGATGGGACCTGTTCGTTCTCCAGTCTGTAGAGAATTCAGCGAGGGTCCCTTGTTCCCTTCAGACGAAATCACTGATATTGGCAGTGCTCACATGTTGGGCTGCGGAGCGTCAAGCTGAAGTAAACCGTAACATAGGTTTACGTCACCACTGTGCTCTGGGGAGCAGGAAAACGCCTTTGTTTACTGTGCACACAATCACAAAGCCGATAACCCTGCCTGACTGCTGACATTGTGTCTAATCTTTCCTCTAAGATCAATTCACAGTTATAGCCTGGTTTTATCAACTCTGTGCCCAAATTGTTTAGTTTCTGTACAGCAACTCTGCAAAAAGCGTAGATTTGTTGTTTCATGATGTTTGACGATAAACATACATATTTATTTCACTGTCTCTTTATTACAATAGAATTAGAAAATATAGGAAATATTTAGACAGTTTTAAAAACATTAAAATGTTAGGGAAAAAAGGGAGAATAGGTTTAAGTGGCCACCACTTCTTGAACTCTCTTGGCCTAAACACAGATTCCTTTTTTTAAGAGTTTGGAACAAGGACCTGTCTCAGGTGCAATGTGCAGCATCCCCACTCTCAGCTGAATGGTTTTGATGTCAACGTAAGAAAAAGGATGCAGGTCTTACCTCAAGGCCTCATCTTGTGCAATGCTGTCAGCCTTGACTGGGTGGTTGTGCCATCCCAGCATCCTTTTGCTTTACCAGCTGCACACTAAGCTCAGTGTTTCAGTTCATGTAGGTTTAGGACAACCAATAATTAAACAGATGCACTTTAGGAAAAAGGTCATTGTTTGTGACAATCATAACAAAAAAGTCGCTGGTTGTAGGGGAACAGACGAGCCTCCCAGCTCCCCCTCTCTTCTTTCTCTTCCCCTCATCTTAGATCCAGCTTTCTGACAGTCAATATTACAAATGACAACTTGTAACAGTGATACTGTTACTCACATCAACAAGCAGTAATTATGTCAGGAAACTACAAAATTCAGATTAACATTCTAAAGCTCTGAAGAATTACTTGGAATAATGAAGTAAAAAGGCAAACAGATTACTCAGATATGCTAGTCCATTGTCCAAGTCTCTCACTTTGACCTCCAGGTTCAATTGGTCAAATGAATGAATTTAGCATTAGATGCTACACACATTAACTAAATGTGCATTACAAAGTAATTTAACACATCAACCTGATATCCATTTATCTCAGGCTTCTGAATTCAACTCTACAACCCTCCATGATTTTCTGACTCGCATTTGTCTGCAGTCAATTTATGCCATGATTTAACCTAGTTTTCTATTCCCCTGTTAACTCTGCTGTTCTTCACAATTAGCGTCCAACACTAACTGGCTCTTAGTTAGCTATTAGTGTCCTCTCGTACAATAAAACACTCCACTAATAACTACTGGTCTCTTCCCTCTCTCCCATCTGAAAAATACATAAACACATCAAAGCAATTCAATTAGATACCCACAAAGCACAAAACAGACATTATAATATTACGCAGATGAGGCAATGAGAAACTGCTAAAATAAGTTAATTAGAAACCATCTGGATTTGCATAAAGATCTGCCAGGAGAGGCCACTGACTTTAAATTGTGTCTTTGGAAAGATGAATTTAAAATACGAATAAAATATACATTGCATTATATTAGGAGGAAGCCAAGTTGAAAATGTGGGACATAATGGAGACACCATCATTTTAATTTAATTTAATTTTTCAGAGTCAACAGAACTTCAGGACTCTTAAGGCCATGGATGAATTACCAAATTGGCTTCCTGGTCACAGACGCAGGTGTCCAAGAGGTTGGGGGCAGTGGATCTATGTGAAATACACACAATATTCATTATGAAGTGAGTATTAATGTTGAGCATAACAGTTCCCCCATTGGTGTGTGAGTGTCTGTGTGTGTGATTGCGAGTGCGAATGGGTAAATGAGAAACAGTGTTAAGGGCTCTGGGTACCAACAAGTGCAGACCATTAACCATGTGCAGACCATTCGTTTGAAATTCAAAATGCTGAGTTAAAAGATGCAACAAAGAGATGAAGAATTATCCCAGAGACAAAATATGCATACATGTAAGAGACCAAATAGAACGATTAAAACGATTACAACAAACAAGTGAAAACCTGCCAAAATGTGACACACAATGACCAGAAAAATAGATGTTAAATGACTGGAATAAAAGACAAATAATCCCAATGTGACACTACATGAAAGCAAAGCCACAAAACATAAACCATAAACTATTAAAGAGAACCAAAGGCAAACAAAAAGCAATCACACAATCCAGAAAACCACTAACAACGGACTCAAAATGTAGTGAAAAATGACTAAACCAAAAATCGCACTAATAATGAAAAACTACATAGTGGCTTCATTGGTAGCTGTTTCTGTCTCTTTCAATTTGGGGATCCTGTAAAGGAGGAGTAGAGGAGGCCCTTTGCCTCTCTGTGCCCAGGGGCCCATTTTCTCATGATCCGTCCATGCTTGAGGCTACACTGGCTTTTCACACAGTTAATGCATGATTTGGGTGTGCAGCCCAACGTAGAACACCGCGGCATGGCAAACAAAGGATTATAGTTGCTGAAAAAGGATTTTCAGAAACAGGAGTCAGAATTTCTAACAGTTGGGGTGGAAAAAAATCAATGATGCTGCTTCAGCTGCTCACACTGGACGTACACCATATTGTCTTCAGATGTGCCATTCGTGACTGATATTGGATTATAACCAATTCATTTTAAAAACAATAGTCAAGATAGTGATTGAAAACACACAAAGATACGAGTGTACTGACAAAACTCAGAGATTGGGAATTACCATGAAAAATTATACATATTGGTGTTTAAAGTCTTGATAAGTGAGAAGAAAATGTCAACAGATTCACAGCCTGCGGGGCAGAAAACCCAAATGAAGGGGCTCACTCTTTTCATCTTCCTGTGCAAAACTCATGCACTGAAAGCAGTTGGCAGCTGCAAAGCAATTAGAGCCAGGATAAATCAATACCTCCCAGGATATGACACGGTGAAAAGGCTTCCTTTCATGCAAGCAACTAAGTATAAAAACCAGTGAAAAAATATTTATAAAGTGATGGGGGATGGGAGAGAGACTGGAGCTGTGCGATCAGTGTCAAAGCACTAAGCAGCAGCAGGGCTGATGGAGCGAGTGGGAAAATAAAAGATATGCAGGTACCGTGTCTGATTGAACAGATTAGGGTTAGAACCCTTTTTTTTTTTTTTGGTTTTAAAAAATATTTAATCAGCACACTGGGCTATCGCAAAAGTCACCCCAGTCTTTTTAGTTTCTTCACCATTAGCAGATATACTAACCCTCAGGTAGCTGCTGTGAATAGACAGAAATAATTTTATAAATATTTTCAGTAAACATTCTCATATATTATACAAGTATTAACTCGTAAATTGAGGAAACTGACTTGGTTTTAACAAAAACATTATGTATGTTTTTTGGGAATAGACTTATTGCCTGGATTCATCATCCACAGTTATTCTTATAACTTTTTTTGGAAATGTTTCTGCGACGTGCCATAAAATGATCCTTACCAAACAATAATGGTACAGTATAGGCTTCACTTGGTCAAAGAATGGTCCTCATGTTCTTCTAGTTGTCCATCCAGTATGTGGCCTCAAAAACGATGCAGTGGCGGCTCTGTAAATGGTTTGTGCTCCAGCTGTTCTGCCACTTCCTGATGCCAACACAGCCAAATAATCAAAGAGACGAAGGTCACAAAATAAAAAAAAACAAGGGGAAAATCCTGTGTGAACACTGGTGTTGTTTTCCAATGGTGGAAAGACGTCAGGGTGTTGAAAAGCATGAAGACTGACGCAGAGTCAGCGTAGGTTGAATTTAAAGGCTGTTTGCCTGATGAATTCAAAGGCTTCAATGTTTGATCAAACTGAACTTACACTTTACCAAAGTAACTCATTTGGATGATTTCCGTTCTATATCAGCTAGAGTATCTAAGACTGTAGAGCCTATTTTGCAGGATTATCATTAAAACCGTGGGGGTGGCTGTAGCTCAGCTGGTGGGGGCGGTCGTCCATGGACCACAGGGTCAGTGGTTCGATCCCCGGTCCACAGTTACCACAGGCTCAGTGGTTCGATCCCTCGGTCCCAGCTATATGTCAAAGTGTCTCAGGGCAAGACACTGAACCCCTAACAGCCCATTCCCCTCCCCAGCTGTGGAGTGCCGGTAGAAATTGGGGAGGTTTGCATCAGGAAGCGTAAAAACTGTGCCAATCATTATTAAAACCATGAATCACACAAATTTCCTGTGATAGAAAGAAAATTGTTCTGATCATTTGCCCACATTTGTCTGACTAAACACAGCCTCAAATATAATTTCATTAACAACATCCAGTGCATAATGTTGCAGAATAACCTTTCCACATTTGAATTAGGTCATATTAAAGTATGTTTGCACTCACCTTCCCATTTTGACATACTTGATTTCATGTTTTGTACAAACACTAATTGACTTTATGTTGCTTTCACCTACTCGCATTGATTTGTTGAGTTTATACGGTCTGATACTGTGGATTGTGCTGTGCAAAAACAGAGATTACGTCAGTGAAAAGGTTTGGATTCTTTTGCTGAAATTGCTCCAAGGCGAGATAGAAAAGCACATTTCAACCTACTGAACACTGATCCCTGATCTGTGCCTGTGGTGGGCAAGGGTCAGCATGGGAAAAATGAAACGCTGGCCACACAAGGCTCCTGATCAACATGGTCAGTAAACTCTGATCTGCTTTTTGACCCTGAACAGCAACATTAGTACAGCACATTTCCACGATGAAAGGAACCATTCACACTGATCCATAAACTTTAAAGGCTGAATGTTTAGAGTATTTTTTCTACTGTGACTCAGGTGAAGGATTGGTGCTTGTTCAGCCTCTGCAAACAGTTTTCATACACAGGTGAGGTGCACAGCAAAGGTCTGAAAATAATGATCATCCTCTCAATATAGGCCACATTAGCATCACATTAACCTTTGGGAGGTGTGTGTGTGTGTGTGTGTGTGGTGGGGTATTTCTGTGAGATGGAAAGAGGGATGGGGTTAGAGGAGAAAAGGGTCAGACTCTTTTTCTCCTTCCTCTATCTCCTTTTTCCTCTTCCTCTCTTTAGTTCCCCTGATGATTAAGTCAGGTACCACCCTCCGGTCTCCAGCTTCCCCTTTCTTTCTTCTTCTGCTTTTTCATTCTGTTCTTCTTCTTTGTCATTTGTGCCTCTTTTTCTCTTGTTTGTTTTCAGTCTCTTTTGCCCTCTTTTGATTATAACTACCAACACATTTAGTTATTTTCTGTCAAACAAATCTTTACATTTATGTGGAATAAGTTTCTAGTTTTATTTAGGAAAGTATGTTTGATGTGGGGCGCTGAGATGAACTGGTCACCGGTCTAATGTGTACCCAGCCTCTCGGCTCCAGCCTCGGGAACCTGAACGGGATAGGTGGCACACATAATAGACAGATGGATGTTTAAAGGGGGTTTTCCATGTTTTTTTGAAAGGTTGTGGAAACCCCTTATCCCTTATGTGGACATTAAACAACAAAGCAACTAACTATCTGGAAGGGACTAAACCACTCGATAAATGTAATCACCAATGTCCAAAAACATTTTTTGCTTTTTTTAAATATCCAAAGTACCGAAAGTGTGTCCCCCTTTTTTCCCGAAAAAACAGGATGTGTAAAACACGTCAGCTCCTGTTCAACCTGTTTGGCCTTAGAACAAGAAAACATGTGAAACAGAAGGTTAAATGAGACTTGAATAGATACTAGCGTGTTCGGTTGTATGGGATGGAGGGTTCGGAAACTTAGCTGTTTTATGATATTTTTGATGCAGCAGCAGTGTTTTTCAGGGTCATCATCAAGGTTGACTCTTGGCTATGAAAATGGTTTTGGTACAGTATTTGTTTTAGAAAAGCCTTTTTTTTTTCTTGTTTAGAAAAAAAACAGGAAATCAGTGGTGCTTCCTTCTCTAGCTTCAGTTGAAATCGAGATTACACCTTTCCTCTCTCCATTAAAGTCTAAAGTAACACCCCAGTTCACACACACTCAGCAGGAGACTGACAGGTTCCTCACTGTCAGTGAATACAGGAGCACAGTACAGTAACTGCTGCAAGGCACTGCAGTATATGGTATATATTTATGTGTATTCCTGACACTGTAGCTGCCTAAATAATGGATTTTATGGAGCACAGTGCAGCAGCTTTGGGTAGAAGGCAGGAAGATGTAACATCCTATAGACTTGGAGATAAGAATATCAATTTCACCAGTTCTGCGTTTAGCTTAGCACAAATAGCCGAGGTCTACAGCTGTTCGCTTGCAAAATAAGTGAATAAAAATCTGCCCTAAATGATATCCTAAATTAACAGATGTATATAGCTCACAATTATATCTTTATGTATTTAGTTGGAGCAAAAGCATAAAATAAATCTAAAAATAGCTTAGGTCTTTGGTTCTGACAGACCCAGACAAAAATGCTAAAATCTTACTCAGGTATTTGAATTTTTTCTCTCTAAGGAGTAAAAAAGAACCCATCTCCCTTGTATCTTCCTTTTGTTTCAAGGATCATGCTATTTCACTCTTTTCTCCTAGTAAATTGTAAGAGAAACATACCTGAATCATATCCGACAAAACAGAAACTGAAGTGAGCCTAAAATGAGAATCACAGTTTTGTTCCTTGAACCCTAGAAATGCAAGCTTTCAGTAGTATATTTATTATATGAGTATGTAAAACATGCAGCTCTTTTATGAGAAAATATGGTTTCATGGTTTTATTTAAAAGATTTAACCATCATATTTAACTAGACAACACTATTACTTTATAAAGGTGCTTCATATTCAAATGCACACTCTGTTCTCCCCGACCAACAAGGAGCAAACCGGGGTTCAATGTCTTGCCCAAAGACAGATGCAGGCAGACCTGGGGATCAAACTACCATACCCATGATTTGTGAACAACCTCTCAACCCCCTGAACTATAGCTGCGCCATTAATAATTAACCTAAGTGTGTCTTGAAAACCCCCACAGCTTTAAGGAAAAAACACATTTAATTGTTTGGAATTGGTACCAAGTCAACAATAGATTTAAACTTTGTGCCACTACTGCATTTCTTTAAATGTATTGACAATCTGTCTTTGTATGGTGACAGTTAATGACATTCATTGTCCCTGGTAAATGAGCGATGGTGCAATTGATCAGTCATGTTGTCTATCACCTGCCATGTGCGGAACTCATTAAATCTATATGATGGATGGTTATCAGAAATTGTGCTTAGTGCAATTAAAGTTAAAACTATTAAACACAACACACATTCTCTGTCTCTCTCACACACACGCATACAATAACAATAGAAAAGCACAACAACAGTGAGGTCCAGTTTCTCGAGTGTCATATTTTCCAAGTAGAATTTAAAAATGGATGTGTGTGTGTGTGTGTGTGTGTGTGTGTGTCCATCTTTCCTGCTTCCTCCCATTTTTGAGCCCAGCATTGCGCCTCTAATGGAGAACAAGCCTGTTAGAGCAACACGCCACGCTTTACTTACAGCGCACCAGGGAAACGAACACAAACACAAACACACACACATGCATGCACGCACACACACTCTCAAAAAAAAAAAAATCCTCATATATTCATGCAAAAAAACACAGAGAAATGCATCAAAATACAGAACACATCCAAACAGATGAATCCTTATGGAAACAACAAGCACTGGGTTCCATAACAGGGAACTCACAAACACACACCAAACACTAAACACACCCTCAGACTCGTCCCAGTAGAGTACACCACCATAGCAACAAGGCTGCAAACAGCTAATCTATTCAGTGATGCAGCAGTCGTCTCTCGGCACGGAGCAAAGCCTCCAATTATACTTTCATTTGTTTGTCACTAATTTTAAAGTAGACATGACAATCAGAGGAACGGCAGCTCTGTTGTTTACAGTTTACAACCTCAGCATCATTTCATACAGCAAGGCTTTATACTTTGGAGCAAAATGCTTCAGGCTATAGGATTGTATTAACTTTCAGATGTTGTGACGCGAATGCTAAAAGCATCCACACCGTGCAATAACAGCAGCCCTGCAGGTTGACTGAATGTGTGTCACTGCGTGAGGAAACCTTGATGAAACAAAACTAAGCTAAGTTGCAGCAAAATAAACAATTGCTGGTAGTGTTGCTGATTTTTGACCTTTATTCAGAAATCAAATTTTGCTCTATGTGGTGAATCCAGCAGGCCAAAGCTGGGGTACAGCCTAATGACAGCTGGTGTCGGCTTCAGCACCCTGCAGCTCTGTAAGTGATGGAGATAATGGATCGCTGGATGGACTAACCAGAGTAAAAAATGGACACACACAAGCTAAATGCTGAATTAAACTAATCTGAATCCCAGTCACGTTTAGTTAAGGCTGAAGTTAAACACTAAGATGAGGGGAATTCAACAAATCCACAAAGGCAACGGCTTCATTATTGTGGAGGTAGCTGCTGACAAACGCTCTTGCAGCCGACCTTCACGGCCTGGGCAACTAGGTTAACTAACTGGAGCCACTGATCATTGTTCTCTGTGGTAAAAATCAGTTTGCGGCTTTGCTTAGCAGGGTGTTGGCAGCAAAGTCTTCATGTTTTGTGTTTGTGTAGAGCTGGTGATCTGACGTGTTCGCTTTTTAGTTTTGCTTCTATGCTTAATCTACACCCAGAGACACCTCTGGTTCATTAAATGGTGCGTTTATTTGATCTCAGACCTTATAGAGGATGTGCAGCTGCGTAGGAGTATGAGTGAGGGGAATCACCTTTTCAATATGGCCTAATTGTTCCTATTATACTCTTCTGTTTTTAGTGGACAGAACAACTTAAAGAAAAGAAAATTACTTATTGTTATCTTCTGTTATAATTTCTGAAAGGTCCTAGAGGACGAAGGCGTAACTAGTTAGGTTTACTCAAATTACATTTTAAAGATTTATTAAACTTGAATCAATGTTCACACATAATTAAGTAAATTGTCAGCACAGTAACACAGTAACTTCTACTTGAGTGAAGGATTGTAATCTTCCCACCTTTGGAAACGAAGAAGAGACACTAGAAAAAGAGAGATGTGAAATAGGAAGGAGGGTTTCGGGGACAGGGAGGTGTGGTAACGGGAGCCAAGCATAGCAAATTGGACTGAATTTTCCGCCTGGGTGATTTCAATACACAAATGCTTGCGTACATAACCATGTTTAATAAGTGCCGAGCTAATACATTGTATAATCTTCTCTAAATTAATGTTCGACACAATTGCCTGTAATTAATTCCTGTCACGGCATATCCAAATGAGAAGATTTATTTAAATCTGTCAATCATAGAACCACGGAACCTGAGGCAGATTATTGCCCAGTGTGATATGATAATGTGTGGCCGTATGTGTGTGGTATGTTTAAACATCCATTACCTGGGCCTTCAAAGAGCCAATGACGAGAGCCGGCCATCAAACAAAGGTCAGTGTGATGACCATAAGAAGGAAAATGCAGCAGCCTTTTGTTTTATGGCTTCATAAAGAACATAATGTCTCCAAGTGCAATTTAAGCTTCCCGCATCCACCAACCAGTCAGTTAGAGGCTTTCGCTTCTCCACACTTACCTTTAAACTCGTCATTGCTTCCCTTTAGGCAAAGGTGCAACTACAATCCACATAGACTATGCAGCTTATTTTTTTACATTTTTGGAATAACTATTTCATGATTTGTTCCCACTAGTAGTAATAAGGAAGCAAGGTTAAGCATGTTGGGATTTCAAAGGTGTAAAATTACAATGATATGCGCAGTTTTCACAACATTTTGTGCAAATTTGCTAAGAGAAAATGTCAACTTGGCTCTTAGTCTGAAATAATTTGAGATGATTTACAACTCCACAAATTGTTTATTTTTCTTATGATGGGTCTTCTGAAATGGTACATTTTAACTTAAAACTTACATTTTAAGTTTAGGTCACGTCGGCCTGTTTAGTGGCTTAATGTATAATTTGAGCATTCAATCCAATTCAAAACAAATCCTACATATAATTCCCTTGTTGTAAGGAAATACTCCAGATAACATGCTTAACCAACCTCTCTTCTCTTTGTTGCTCATTAGTCACTAAATCAAAATTTAAGCCATTTTCATACATGCGCTGGAACCCTGAACTCCCCAGTTAACCCGGGGGGATCTGCATGTGAAAACACGGGTCAGTGTCCAAGTCAGACGACCTGGAAATGTGTGTAATGTGAGTGATCCTGTCCTGAATTGTTGGGAAGATTTCAAGCAGAGCAGCACGGCTGTGGTCGTGTCCCTGATGGACCATGTCCTGTCTGTGTTGAGTTTGCATGTTCTCCTTGTGCTTGCACCAAAGACATGCATGTCAGGTTAACTGGTGACTCTAAGTTGGTGTAAATGTTGTAAATGTAAGTGTGACTCGTTGTCTGTCTGTGTTGGCCCTGAGATAGACTGGAGACTTGTCCGTGGTGAGAGGAGGACAGCTGGGATAGTCTCCAGCCCCCTGCGACCCTGAACAGCAAAAGCGGATACTAGGCTTGCGATACTCATGTCAGCAATTATTGAAAGTGATTTTAAAAACATTTACACACAACTTAGTTAATTGTGTCTACTTCCTGTCCCACTCATCGTAACTGAGTCATTTGTTGATGCAGCTCAGCAGCTTGGTAATGTGTCCTCATTTTTAACACTGTTAATAATAAACCCACCCTGAGTTTAGATTAATTGATTTTTGGTTACTTATTCCTTTTACAGTGTTTAATTGGGGCTTTTTGCTAAGCTAAGCAGTATTACTGTAAATTATGTAGTTGGTAGAGTGGCCGCTCAGACCACAGGGTCTGAGGTTTGCTCCTCCCGACCCCATGTCAAAGGGTCCTTCCGCTGCTCCACTTACCACTATCTCATTCCTGAATAATATTTCCTCTTTATTTTCATCAGCTGCTTTTTGTTGTTTCATTAGACGTGTTTGTTTTTGCTGAATCCTGCGCTACTTGCCAAGGAGAGTCGGGGTCCTCTCAGGGAGGTCTGCGACTGTTAGTGTCATTGCAAACTTTGCACACAGCCAGTGCTTTACATAGTTTAACCTTTGTCAGTCCTCGGCGGCCCCCTACTGTCCTGGGATCCCAAGTAGTTGCCTGTCTTACCTGGTGGCACAGACCACCTCTGCATCTGGCATATTAAGAACTTAGTCCCAACTTATGGTATGAAAACTTCTGCCTAAAGGCTAAAAAAACATTTTGTATTCAATGTTTGTGGCTACAATGTGCAACTAAAGCACCAGCATGAAACTTCACTGTAAACTGACACAATCAGATACACCCAGTTCTCCCTCTCCCTGCTTCACTGGGCTCTACTACTGTCTGTTACGCTCCCCCATGCTCCACACGGCCATTCAGGTACTGTATTAGTTGTTATTAAATTACAATAAATCAAAATGCTGCTTACTATATAAGCAGATATAACAGAAAATTTCTAATTGGTCAGAAGGGCGAGCCTCAAAAAAAACCCTTTAAAGTCACATACTGCAAATAATTAAAGTAAATAATAATGAATGTTAAAAGTGGGACCCCAAAGAAAGTTGGTCATCCAGGTATAACAGCAGAGATAATAATAAGACTTAATTTATATTTTTTCAATGCACAATTGCAATTTTAATATTGGAATATATAATATTTAAATGTGATGTTTAACTTTCTCAGTTGTAAATTGTTACTCATGTTTTTGCTTCTACTCGGTTCTAGTTAGAAAACACACACGCATGCACACACACACACAAGCCTGTAGGCGTGTGTTTTTTCTTTATTAAAAACCAGAAAGCACAATTAGCTGCAGAATATGCTTAACCCTGTATCACTCCCCCAGCTCGAGGATATATTGCTTCTTCCTCTCCATTATTAAAAATATTACAAACATGAGAGGAGGAGGACGGGAGCAGACAGGAAATATCACTGCTACGTGTTTAGCAAGGGAAGGTCGGGAAAGTGTTCGGTTTAGTGGTTTGTGTGAATCAGACAGGATGTGTCTTTGTCTATATGCTGTGGGTTATTTTGGGAATGAAATATACAGCAAAAGTGAGACTTATAGCTGGACTTCAGAGTTGGTGTGGACTGTGACATTCTCTGTCTCTTGTTCACTGACATCAGGGTTAAAACATGTATGTGGCTTTAATGTGGCAGTTTTTAAACCAATGATTGAATTACTTCTAAAACATATTCCTCCTTCTAGCTTGGCTGAATGTGAGCTTCCATTAGCATTTTCATGCACTTTTTCAGATTGTGCAAGCAGTAATGCAATATTTATATATTGTTTTATTCTTGACTAAGCTGGAAAGGCTGGAAATTGTGTTAATTGTGGGTCAAATCTGGTGATATTACTGTCCATGCCAATGGATTTAACCAGTTTTGGATGTTGTGAACAAACTGCTGTTATAACAGACCTACTGAACACTATGTTGTTATTTTCCATTGCTGATGTTGTGAAATGTGAAAAGTTGTTCCTGTGTTATTTTGAGGCCTTACCATGTTGCTCATGGTTCACAGCCTGTGGCTTCACCTCTGATTCTCTCTAGAAGACAGAAATGTTCTGCTGCCTCCTGATGTCTGGCTCAGTGATCCAGCTGTGACTCTCGAAACAGAACATGGCGCCGGGTCAAAGAGACAAACAGTTTGTGTGCTCTCTGTGTTGTCCACCTTGATTCAGGGTCACATGCCTTCTCTGCTGCACCCAAGAGGACTTTGTTGTTGTGGTGTTCTTGGGCCTGCTTCAGTTTTCAACCATAAAAAGATTAATATTTACAGTCTGTGGCTTAAACTATAATCTTACTTAGCACCTTTTTATGCATATTGCAACACAAGCCTGCGGGAGCAGTACTGGGTTTGGCTGATGTGGCCAACTCTGAACAGTTGTGTAGTATTAATCTAGTCTCTGTTGACAATTTTTATTGTGATGTTAGGGTAATCTATAAGTCATGGTAAGTCACAAATATAACAAAGCCAAATAAGATATTAAGTCAGATAGCTGACATGCTGTCATAAGTTGTACTATTTCTGATTTTGTATTTCTGAATAAGTTTTGACTCATGAATAATTCTTTACTTTTCATTTCCCTGGTGGTCTTGGTCTTTCACAGACATTAGTGCAAACTTCACTCTTCTGTTATTGTCACAGATCGCCAAATCATTGCAGAGTTTGAAGGACAACTGCAGTTTTTTTTTTTACCTGCTGTGTGTGTCCTCTAAAAGTGGGTATGGTGACTATTCATTTTGTTATCACTACCTCTGCTGCAGAGATTTGTGGAAATGAAAATCTGAGTTAAACAGCACTCATTAACGGAAACAGATTTCTACCAAAGTCATATTCCTCCAGATAATAATTAGTCCACTAGATAATAAGACATTGCACAAAAGCACAACAGTAATACAATGGAGCTTGTACCCATACCAGACATGTGTTTGGGTGCAGGTTAATTCATGCATTGGAAGCATACTGGTACCAAAGAGCACAGAGGAGAGTTTGAAGGGAGCCTGCAGGAATTCACTGAATAGGAGAAAACTGTCATTCAAAACACCTACAAAACAAAAATAGAGTTACCTTTACTTAAGAAGTCTTTCTGTTTTTGTATGTTTGATCATGAAAACATGCTTTATGAAAGTGAATGAACATATAAACCTAAACACACTGTTGGCTGTCTTCAGTAGTAGGACTGATATAGGAGAAGGTGGATTATTTGTTTTAGCTTAAAGTATTTTTTTGTTTTCTGTTTAAACACATTGTTTGGAGGCTTTCTGTGGAGTCTTTTATGCACATTGACAGGAAAACATTTACCAGAAATATAAAAATAGGTTTTGGGTCGTATCTACATGTGTAAATCATGTTTGACACACATAGCAACACAAGGGCAGTGTAGACGGCTAAATTAATAAAAACATGGAGGCGTATTGGTTGCATGACACATGTTATGCACATGCCAAAAACGCTTTTTATTATATCTGGTGTAGAAACCATGTACAAGTTGGCCTCACACACGTGTAAAATGATATGATGATATAAATGAGTGACTTGTTAACAGTGATTTGACTTAAACTGTGTTGATTCTAAACACTCTCAGAGGCTAACACTGATTGTCCCAATGACTTCAGGGGCGGAGCAGTGCCCCTGTGCTGTCTGGCCTTTGCCCCATCTCCGCCAAGTCTGAAGAATTTCAACATCTTTTTAGCCAAACTACAGATATGCAGCTAGCCCACAGTAACCACCATAGCAGGCTGAGTGCATACCTCACAAGTCGGCGCCACATCCCTTAACAGTCAACATGGCCTGATGCTAATTTCAGTGGACACTAATGGAAATGGGGTTAACATGTGGGTTGTCTTAAATTATTATATCTATGTTTGTACCAAAGTGTAATGCCCAGTACAGGCATGGACACAAACATCTCTTTCTACAACTGTTCTTGTCCTCAACATAGAAATAATAAAAACAGGGTTCTGAGCTGGAGGAGACTCTTCATCAAGATTACAAAACTGATTGTAGTTGCACCCGCACAGATACTGCAGTAGACACAGATCAGATAAGATGTTTACAGTCTACAGTCCTAAATGTTTCTGAGCCTACATATTCCTCAAACCCAGGATAAAGGATGGTATGTCTGAGCTTTCTGAGGCAAGGATATGATTATGATGACCTCCTACCTGAGATTGTTTCACAGTTCAGTGGTCTTTCTGTCAACTTTGATTTTACAAATTCACTTTACTGCCAGCACACTTCCCTCTGTTCATACCTAAACTGACTCAATTGAATCTTGACTAGTAATGACTACAGATTTTATCCTAATTTCTATTTTACTATCCTGAAGTTCCAGCTATGATTTGATTATGGAGACGCAGTGCTAAAATCCCTTCCCTCTGCTCCAACCATTTCTCCTCCTCCTCTCCCTCCAATTCCTCTCTGAGCCAAAAGAACACAACACAATAATAAGATTATAACACTGAGTGTGTGTGGAGCTTAGCAGCGATGCCCAGATTTTAAAAGGTTGTGTGGTGGAGAGACATGCAGCCCACACACACAGCTTTTGGATTTTCTCCTTTTGGTGGTGTTTGGTGGCTTTAGCCAGAAACTGAAAACATGGAATTACACTAGAGATCCATTTTACCGTGAAATTCCTTCTCTTTCTGCCTCTCCTTTCTCTCGTTTTTCTCTTAAGCCTCTTTGTCTGTTTAATAATTTCTTTCATTTTCTCAACACAACAGAGGAGACAAAGGAAAAAGGCTAAACTGTGGGTAAAAGCAGCATGGGTATTGGTACTGTAGTAGTAGTAGTAATTTTCAGCACAAGCACTACTGTTGTATTGCTTGTACTTATGAGTAGTATTGGAGTAGTATACGAGCAGAAAAGTCAGATAATTTGTAGTAATGATGAAAGTATTACTACGTAGGTGTAGGAGCAAGCATAGTTAATTGTAGAAGTAGTTCCTTTTCCTGTCCCATTTCTAGTTTGTAATAGGCTACTGTAAGAGTGGTAGTAGTAGTAATGGCAATGGGGGGGTTGCAATAGTAGAAAGACTACTAAGTACTATGGTGGTAGTTTCAGTAGCGGTAAGAGCATGGGTGTCAATGATAATGGTAAGGTAAGATTTCTACTACAACTACTACCACTACTAATGGTTGTAAGAGTGCTACTGGTATTAGCAGCAGTAGTAGTAAGAGAGGACTACTACTACAAATAGTGGAGGTAGCAGGATAAAGAGTAACAGTGGTAGTAGGAGGACTGTTAGTGGTGAGAGGAGGAGTACTACTGGTAGCGATGGTAGTAGAGGGAGGCATCCCAGTAGTAGTAGTGGCCATATCAGTAGTACTACTAGTAGTGGAAGTGGTGAAAGTAGTAGTATTGATAGTACTAGTAGTAATTGTATTAGTATTAGATGAAAGATAACTACTACTGTTACTAGCTGCAGCAGTAGTAGGAAGAAGGTTACTGTACGAGTAGTAGCACTGATAAGAGGAGGATCACTAGAAGTAGTTGTTGCCATGGTAAGAGCAGGATGACTACTACTACCTCTACTACTACTAATAGTAGGGGCAGTACAACTAGATCGAAGACTACTAGTAAAAGCGGTGGTAATAAGAGAGGAAAAGTATAAAAATAGTAAATGGTAGTAATGATGGTATCCGGTTGAGGAGAAGAAAAGTTAATATACCTGCAGGAGTTGTCTATTGTACTGCTACTATTATATTATATGGGATATTGTAGTACATACAGTAAATGTAATAGTAGAAGGGTTAGTAAAATAGTAGTGGGTTGGATGTGGCATGTGTTAAGAGCCTTATAGGCAGTTAGTTGTAGTATTGATCCATACTCCTCCACCACCCATCAGCTCCCTCCTCCTCCTCCTCCTCCTCCTCCTCCTCCTCTTCCTTCCTTGGTTCCTCCAGTGGCAGACTGAGCTGTAAAAATCAATGGGGAAAATGTCCTGAAACAGCCGATATAGGAGCCATCTGGCCGTTGTAGTCCTCAGGGACCGGCAGCATGTCCCCGGGGGATGAGACACATGGAGGAGAAGCTCAGACCCACAGTGACAAGAAACACAGGCGCACAACAACACAAAGGAAGTGTTAACTCACTAACATGTAAATCGTCAGTATGGACTACACATCACGGTGCTGTTGCATAAGAGAGAAAAAGATCGACAGACGAATACCCCAACACCTGTTTTTAGGCCTATTCCACTTATTCCAAGAACATTTAATTGAACTGAAATAATCATACGTGTATGTAGTATTTAGTTTGCCAATAGTATTTAGACTTAGATAAGCATTCAGCACTGGGGCTTTATGTTCAGTTGTTATTCAGTGCAGTGGACATTAAAAAACATATTTCCCCAAAATAAACAAGTAAGCAGGTTCTTCCCCAGACAGACTGTCCCTCCAACTTTTATCAAACCTGGGCTGGAGGTGGGGAAGCTCCAGTGTCTTTAAGATGACCTTTAATAACACCACCTCCTGCAGCTTTGCTTAAAACTTAAACAAAGTGCCAGAATGCATTACTCTCCAGGCTTTGTCAAAATTAAAGCAGTGTTGTCTGGGACATCACATTTGAGTTTCAGATTTTGACCTTTAATTATTGCACCCTCATTAAGCCAATTAATGTAATTTGTAAGAATAGTTGAATGTGCGGCGGTTTATGTCGGGGTCAGAGGAAGAGGAAGACTGGTCAGGTTTAAATTACGTAAAACTAGCTGCAGAAAACTGGAAAAAGTCAGCAAAAAGAAACAGAAAGGAAAATCGATCGGTAGAAGAAAATGAAAGAAAAATAAAACGGAAAATGAAAGTAAATGGATAACAGAAACAAAGAAAGTCAAAGGGGAAGAACGATTAGAATATGGTAAGTGATGAAGAAGAAGAGGACAGACTGGATAAAAGAACATAAGGAACATGTGTGTGCAGCAAACTGTAAAACATAGTCATCGTGTAAGAATCCACCAGTACTGTTTAATTACAACTGAGCCACTCTTAAAATACTTTGAGATCCTGTTGGAACTGGTCAGTACAAGTCTTTCTCTTTGATTTAATAATGGCTTTAATATATCAGAGGAAGCACCTTGTCTGTCCTCAGGCGTCAAATAGGTCACTGATACATTGTGTCATGTACCAATAATCAATACACACCCAATACAGACACATTTACCCTAATTTATGACAATGTTTCATGCAAGAATATTCTATTTATGTACAAGCACATGCCTTAAAACCAACCCGTGTCTAAATGTGATTATTCCAAAACAGCTTCCAATATGCATAATGTTATCTCATGTCACTTACTCCTATAAAATACCTATGTTTGTCTTAAAAAAGGTTACACAATATAATCCTCTATCAGTACATTTGGACAGGATAATTATGCTAAAATGCAGATTGTAGTGCTGTTAAAGTGATGTCAGTGAATGCTATAATAATGGAATGGCACATTAATTTCTCCACAATTATTTTTCATTTGCCCTTCTGTTCAGACAATTACTGCCAAATTAGCCTTGCACGCGTTAGGAGTTGGTAAATGTTAAAGTTTAACCCGGAAAGCTTTGGGTCAGTTGTTTGTTAGTTCTACCTATGCTAGACCGACTGACTCCTTAATCTAAAGTTGACATGCTGTAGCGAGTGTCGACATTTTGGCACACAGATAATAAAATCAAAGCTGGAGGAGCCTTCGATGTCACTTAGATGCCAGCATGTCTCCCATTTATTTGCAGCCATGGTGAACAGAGAGTCAGTGTCAAACAGTCAAACATATGCACCAGCATCACCCACATGTGTGTTTCGCAGGGCTGACAGCAGATTGACAGGCAGCAGAGGTCTGCTGTACCTGTCCGGTGTAAATGAACACAAGCCGCAGTCACCCAGAAATGATTCACTGCATCAGGAGTCAATCTCACCACTGATAAACGAACCTCCAGGGCTACAGAGATACTTCACTGAGCTTATGAGAGGACCCCAAACTGGTTAGAGGCTTTTAAGGATACGTTTGTTTCCGTTTCTTCTTTTATTTGCCACTCGACAACATCGATTGCCAGAATTATCGCCAATAGTTTAACATTTAATACGACCATTTTTCACAGTGACTGAAAGTAAACGCAGCACTAAATCCCTTCAGTGTGACTTTTACCAGATTAGAGGACATGGGCTGTCCTCTCACCACTGCTCTTCACTAAAACAGAAACATTTGGAAACAATGTGAGTTCAGGTCAGGACAAAATTTATTTATAGTGTGGAAACAACAGCATGCAAATTAATTTCGGTCTATTTGTACTTTGATTCAGGGAGTAAACTAAAGTGAAAATTGAACAGGTGGGAGGATCGGGCTGAGCTCTGCCCTTCGCTGCTTCCCTGCTTTCCATGCACACATCCCCACATGAAAACCACATGGTGTCAAGAGTCTCTGCTGTGAAGCTGTCACACTTCAGAAACACAGCACTGCAGTTTATCTCCTGCATCAGTGCTGCTGCTTCTGATGCTTAGCTGATTCTTTCTGCAGATTCATACCAGTGTTTGTGTGTGTTTTGTCTCTGTTGCCTCACGCCAGCAGCACTCCTGGTTTCTCTCCCCTCTGCCTGTGCAGCCTGTAATGACTGAGAGAGGAATGCTGTTGGTTTTATATAGGCCTCTAAAAATAACTCACCCCTCACTGCCATCTAGGGCCGGACTGACGGCTTCCTGCGGCCAATAGCTTCTCCGTATCTCAGCAAGCGCCGCCCACTCCCTCAGTCTAAGCGCCTCCTTAATTGGACGCCAGCGACATTATCAACCCTATTTACCTTATTAGGTCACGCATGAAATTGACTGACAGGTGGCTCCTCCCCTCCCTCCCTCCCCTCTTGCGCCGGTCGCCTGGATTGCGGCGGGGTCCAGTCTACTGCTGGAGGAGCAAACCTGGCAACCTGGCAGCTTGTACGGAGACCTATTGGCAATCTGGCAATGCGGAAATAGATCTGGCACCCCCCGTGAGCTCGGACTGAGGAGAGAGGCGTGACAGCACGAGTAGAGGCGAGCGGGGATTGCATTGGCAAATAAAATTGAAAAACTCATTCTTTCCTGTTAGCTTTTTTCTTTTTTTAATTAAAGTGTTAAGGTGCGCTCATCTGCACCAGCTGAGGTTTTTTTTTTCCTCCAGCGTTTCTTTTTTTATTTAACAAGTCAGAGAAGAAGAAACAAGAAGTGCGATTTGTATCGTCTGGATTCCGGACTTGTTTACTGAGTTTTCATCTCTGCATCAAGCATGGATGTGTTGGCGAATTACAGTATTTTCCAGGAACTCCAACTCGTTCATGACACTGGGTATTTCTCCGCGATGCCTTCCCTGGAGGAGAACTGGCAGCAGGTCAGAAATGATGCGTTTTCTATTCTTTTCCGGGAAACTGAAGGGGTTGTAAAGTGGGATTAAACATAATTCGTGCGCAGGTTGCTGGTTTCTTGTGTGTGCTCCTAGTGTTTTGCATCACCAGAGGGCTCCGGAGCGGCAGGAGCAGCAGCAGCCCCGCGTAGTCGCGTCTTATTTATTTATTTATTTTTTCTTTTTTTTCTTTTTTTCGCTCACATGGAGCACGGCGAGGTCCGCTGACAGGAGAAAACACACACACACACACGCACAGAGGGAGTGGGGTGAGGGGGGAGGAGGGAGATACAGACAGAGCACTACGCACTAAAAGCTGTAACAGACCAAAAGCAATTTGGGAAATAGCGGATAAATATTGTTACCATCTCTCTCTTTACGCACACGCTTCTCACTATACGCACAAATAAACCCTGAAATGCACCTTAAACATACTTAAGGCTTAATTAAACCCCTTAATAATGTCAACGTAAATGCAAGAGCGCGACGCTGTTCTGTAAAATCCCACATGATAATATTCAAATTTCACCTAAAAGCCGTGGAATTCCTCCCACTAGTAAACATTTTTCAAATGCTGCTGGAAAACCTCTGAAAATGTTCTTGAGCGCAAGTGTTGCTTAGCCCCTAAGCACTGAGGTTTTGGAGACATCAGGAACATTTATAGTTTGGTTGGTTGAGTATTTACTTCAGGTTTTTTTTACCTCTCCCTTACTACATGTACTTTAGTTACCTCATTGGCAAAATGAAGTGCTCTAGGAAAACGGTGCAAAAGGCAGGAAGTCCATGTGAGGATGCTGTTGATGTTTTAGAGATATGAGTCAGCAGGAGCACCGTTCAGGGCTTATGTCATGCCAGTGTTTGCCATAATGTTCAAATTTAATTAAAAAAAAATTAAGGGGGTTTATAGGGTTGAAACATGGATTTCCTGTAACTTTCCACTGAGCTTCGGATGCTGTTGTCCTGCTATACTTAGAGCTGCCACTGCGTTTCAGTTCAGACTCAGAGTGAGAGCTGACTGAAGGTGAAAGTGGAGTGATTTGGTTTTTCCGTCTGAGCTGGTTATGGGGAATTTGAGTGTTTGAATCCTGGAGCATGATGCTGTTTTTAGTGACTCATCTGATCGATCGACCAGTCTGTCATCCCGATATGTTTGGATTAAACGCGCGCACACACACACACAAAGGCCAGGGAAGATGGACACATGCCTAATAGCCAGTGACTTGTTCTTAAATAATAAATCTGCATCTGCCACTGTTTGTTTACCGATAATCCTACTAAATTATGCATTATCACCACTGGAACATACAGTACCCTCTCCAGGACGGCTCACAGACTCTATCTGACATGTAAAATATCAATTTGAATGGTATTAAAATAGATAAAAGGGCAATTATGGTGATTTTCTATGTACAAACCACATGTAACCACATTAGCATATTTGTGGTCTGTGGGAGGAAAAAGTGCACATTTTTCCTCTTTGAGAGCACGTGTCTGGATGAGGACTTAAAACACATTTTATGTCCAGAATATGAAATGTGGTGTCAGTTTGACAAATGTAGGAGCAGAATATAATACTGGGATATCAGGTGATATAAGTTTGCCCCATGGAATAAATAGAAGCTGTTATTTGGAGGCCATCTTCAACCTCATGTGTGAGTGGTACCACCTTGTTATTCTACTAAAAGTCCCGACATTGAATACTCAGGTGGTGATGGGACAGTGTGTGTTTGTTTATCACAATAGTCCTGTGTGAAGCCCACACTTGATTTTCTCAGTTCTGGCTGTCTTACTGACACAAAGCCACACTGCCTTGTCCTATATTTAGGCCAAATAGCTCATTGTATCATATCCTGTAACCTATTTTTTTGTCATATTATTAATTGTTTGAGTGGTTTCATAGAGTTTCAGGTTCTAATGTTGTGTCTCATTTTCCACAATATGACTGGAAAAGCAGTTTTAATTAGTGCCTAGAGACAGACATGTAGAGCTCAGGGAAAAGTCCATCCACTCTTTCATTAGTACTTGCAATATACTGTTATACATATTTCAGCCTAATACATATAGACCTCTTTTGCAACTATAATGTGAGTGCACGTTGCGATATCGTTTAAAGTGAATGATGGCACTCAACAATCTTCCTCCACATTATGACCAGTTGTTTTGTTGTCATAATGTGGAGTCACATAAGTCACAGAGAGAGATTGTTTGGATCCTCATTAGTTGTTTCCCTGTCAACAATTAGTGGCAACCGGAGACAATTAAAAGCTTTTTGAAAGTAGACTTTGACATTTTTTTTCAATATGCTACTCTTGTTTTTACCGTGAATTAGAAGGGACATTACAATTACAAGACACTCTGTTTAGCCGTACTTAATAAAAGCACTTAAATGAGGGCTAATTGCTGGTGGAGCACTGTACATGTTTTGCTTTCAACAGCTTTAAGCTTTCACCAAGCTTTAACTTTGAGTCACATGTGTTTGCTTCTATAAAATATATTTTTTATAATAATAATGAGCCAACGTGTGCTTTCAATGTGAAAAGACTTGCATGCACTAATAAACCCCCATTAAACAAGGTCCTCTGAGTTCTTTTAGCCTCTTTTAGTTTATAGTTTGGGTTTTGCAGGACTGTATGTTTGTTTTATGATAACCCCACTGGATGCTGGATGCCCAGCACCAAACAGGAGATAAAGTAAGCAACTAGCTGGTGAAGGAAGTGGAACATCCAACAGCTAACAGGACGGATATTTTTGTTGGTGGGGAAAAACAGTGGAGCTATCGCAGGCCATCTCACATTCATCATGTGAAGGGAAGAATGGTTTTAATGAAAGCTGACATAACTTCAAGTCTGCAGGACATGTGAGCAGGCAACTGTTTTTCCTAAGTGTCTGCTTGATGTGGGGTTATTCTGTTCTTCTAAGGTATGTTTCAGCTAGCAGTTTCCCCCTGCTTCCAGCGTTTGTGCTAAGCTAGGCTAATAACATGCTGCACCTGTCTCTCTAATGGACACACTAAGATGAGAATGCTGTCAATATTTCTCACCTGAATCTTAGTAAAACATCAAACCAGCATCCCAAGTGGCAGAATTTTCATGCAAAGGCAAAGACTGAGGCTAGGCACACCCACATTTTTTTCCACTCTTCTTCCTTCTGTCTCCCTCTATCCTCTCATTCACTCCATCACACACACACACACACACACACACATGCTTGGCTGGCATGCACTAATGGAAAGCTATGGTCTGGCAGGACTCATCCCGCCACTTTCGACAGTAATTGGCCGTTTGCTGTCAGACAGACAGAGAAACACACACACACATACAAACAACCAGATTTATGTGTGTTATTTATCTTTCCTGTCTGTCCCTGCATCATACGCCTTAGTCTTGTTTCCTCGTACAGGCGTCTTTTATCAACTGCTTTGCATCATGGCTAAACATGTGGCAATGGCTCTCTCTCACTCTTTTTCTCTGTGTCTGTCTGTCTCTCTGTCTCTCTCTCTCTCTCTCTCTCTCTCTCTCTCCCCTGTCTGTCAGTGTTGTTGCCTCTGACAGTATGAGCCTATGTCGTGCGTATAATTGCTGCATCTTTGCAGGTTTGGGATGATGTGATGGGCCTTTAGGGATTTGTGCATGTGGAGTGTCCAAAGATAAAATGGAAAACCCAGACTTCCCAATTAGATTTAATCCATTTATTTCAAAGCAGAGCCATGCCAAAGTCTGATGAGTGACAGAGGAAAAAACAAAGATGGTGAAAAACAGAGGGCTGAGTGAGGTGAAAACTCCTGCAGAGGTTTCATGTGGTTGCTGTAAGAACAGATCTACATTTGCAGGCTGATACATGGACGCTGTCTGCAGGTAACAGTCTCATTTTAAAGACTAACAGTGCTTTAAAGTGGCTGACTTTCTCTCTCCTGCAGTCTCTTTCTTGTCTCATCTCTTAACTTACACGCTCTGTGTGTCTGTAGTTCTTTTAAAGCTGATTGATTTATTTGCTCTGCTGTTGTTACAGCACTATGCTAGACCAACCAGCTCTGTGTTACTGATATACAGTACAGTGTCTCCATTAGGCCAGACAAGCCTGCAACCTACAGCTGTGAATTTCTCTCACAAGTGCATTCTGCCTGCATTGTATATGTTACCGCAGTTTATGTTTAGTTCATGCATATTCATCTATTCATTGTAGGTCTGTCCATTGTACAGTGTATCAGAAAAGAAATGTCCGCAAACAATAACTGTGAGTCTTTACAATGAACCATCAATTTAGCTGCCGTAACTCAATCTATCTGTCTGACTTGTTGATTTGATTTGGTGGACATGCTACAGAGCTGGGGAGGAACCACTGCAGGGTTCAGTTCAGGTCAAAACATACTCTGAACTACTCTTTGGTGCAGTTCTACCGGACTTGTTGATATTCATGGGAACTATTTTACTATCACTGGATTCTTTAATCACCTCCGTTGGTACAGAAATCTTTAAATCGTTTTGTTTTGTTCTGCACAATAATGAAATTCAGTCCGACTCAAAAAGCTTCTCATATACAGCGTTAATGTTAGTAACCTGTTAACCTACTGCATTAATCATTGCATGGACTGTTTTTTTTCCCTCTGCATATCTGTATATTGTCTCCCTCTCTCTCTGCCTGTGGCTTGAGGCTTGCCCAGGGAAGTTTGACAAGATAATGAATTGCAATGTATGCTGCAGTTTTTCACATTTCACAGCCCAGTGACTCTGTGTGTATGGATGGAGGGGATAGGTGCACTGGATGTTGAGCGGGGAGGGGGTGAACATCAGCAGACACAATAAATGAGGTAAGATAAATAAATGCTGGGGAAAGTTTGTCAGGGACAAGAAGACCTTTTTTATCGTCTTTTTTTCATTCCATCTCCTTGTCTCTTTTGCCATCCGTCTTGTATTACCACAGACACGCGCACACACACACACACATACACACAGAGTTATGTAATTGTCTGCGGACCACAGCTGCTTCCTCATAGTCAAAGTAGACGAAAAAAGAGACAACATAAAAGGAAGAGAGCAGCACATAATGATGAATGTCGACAAGTAGGAGTGCAGCTGATGATTATATAATAACTAATTAATAACAAAAATCAGGTGGTAGCACTTTGAAAGCCAGTACATTTATATTATTATCAGAATGCATCAACTGGAACCTTTTCTACCCCGATTATTGAATTGCAAATTTACTACATAAATCTTGTACTGGAACAATGAACCAATTGATTAAGGAAATGAATTTGTGATGTTTATAAGTTGTAAAATTTGCCATATACTAGATGAATCCAATGACGTTCAGCCCTGTAGTCATACTAGATGGAAAGTATGTACAAAGCAATGCAGCTCTTTAGCCAGATCAGCTGCCTTGGCGTTAACATCAGAATGACTTTAGTTTTGACGCCATTTTTACTTATTTGTTGACATTTCTGTTGTTTGCTTTGGCACCTGAAAAGTACTGTAGCTGCAAGAAGGTTAAAGGAGGCTGTTATGGGTTTTTAGCTGTTTATAATTTAATTCAGAGGCAAACCTGCTAAGCTCATGTTGATTAGCAGAACACAGGCCTGTTTAAATGTGTCAGCCCTGTGATTGATTGGCAGTACCTGACTCATGCCCACTGCATGCTGGGACTGACTGTATCCCGCTGTTACCTCAATGGGAAAAGCATTATGCTAAGATTTTCTATTATTGGTCTAAAATATCATTTTTAAATCCACAGTTCCGGTACTACCTTGGTATTTTTTTAATTTAGACATAGACATTTGCAAATGTACGTTATTTTCAATTGTTATTCCTCAAGCCAGAGACACATTTGGAGCTGTAAAAAACAGAAGAAAAAGCAAGCTTACTTTACAGGAAGTCACAAACATGCTTCTTCACTTCTTACAGTGTGGAAACTGGTGCCAATATTCTCCTCAGTATGAGCTGCTCTAATCGGTGCAGCCATTAATTTTCCTTTTTTATCATGTGCCCAAACACACACTCACACAGTTATTGTCTTTTCCTCATAATTTGAAATCATTCGAGTCAAACGCACACACACTCGCGCTTTCTCTCGCCTGAGAAGCCACAATTCAGTAAGTGAATAAGGCATTCAGTCCACGGTGGCAGAGATTAGATAAGAAAGTGAGCAGTCAGACTGCTGCGGCAGGAAAGCAGAACAAATGAACTGCACTCGTGATGGAGAGAGCTTATACTGTGAAAGCCATAGCCCTGATCTTTCAAGATGAGTGGTTTTCTATGGAGGGAAACTCCCCAGCACCATTGACCATGGAGCTCCATTGCTCCAGTTTAAAAGGAAATTTGCCCATTCATCTAACCATGCTCTAAGCACATCTGAAATATCCTATTGGACACAATGTGCTGCATTTATATATTGATTTGCTTTCCTTTTTAAACAGAAAAGTTTTTGACATTATAGGAAAAGCATTGTCTGCTCTGACCTAGCCTAGCGCCATCAAAGGAGATTAAAACCCACTTTCTAATAAATAACACAACTCTTAAAACATTGAAATATCAGTTGAAGTTAAGTCAATTATTTGGACTGAACAAGGAACTGGAAGACATCACCTTTACTTAGAGAAATGAGCATTTCTTTAATTTTTGTTTAGCATTTCATATGACTCGCGGGATAAGCAGAAAGGACAAAAAAATCGTATACCAAACAATTCCTTGAATCGAATTTGAGACTATACTTGAGGGCTCAAGTAATCACCACACCAGGCTTCCATTTGTAACGCACTTGATGCACAAAAGAATTGTGTGTCACTTTTGTGTCCGGGCAGAGAAATAATGCTTTAGCTGCACTTTACTGCACCATTTTGGCATTTTTCTATTTATCTGTAATAGGAAGGAAAAACACTTAGTAAAGGAAAACCTTTTCTGAGTGGGCTGCTTAAGTAGATGCTGTATCTCAGAGGAAATGGACAAAGTGACAGCATTAAACCATAATCATAGTTTTAAATATTTTTGACCAAATGGAAGTAGTTCTAAAAGCTCTATGATGCCATATTTCCACATTATGAATAGAATATATATTTTATTTATCTCTATTTTCTGTCATGAGACTGAATCTGCTGGTCAAACACTCATTTTATTCTTTTTTTTTGTTGTAATAAAATCCTCTTGGTGATCACAGGCTGAGCTGTGTTGACACACACACGGAGACGCACACACACAGGTGTGTTGTGTTGTGTAGTGTGTGCGGGTTTCTGTCACTACATCCTGCTGAGCTCGTGTTTGCAGACCAATTGGCTCAAGGATAAAGCCTTGTGACCTGGCGTCTAGCCAACCCTCCCATTCTCTACTCACCCAGCTCTCTGTCTGTCTTTCTGTTCCTCCCTCTCTGCTCCCCCCTCTGACCTTGCCCCCAGTCGCTCGCTAAAATCCTTTTGTTTTTTGCACATTTTACAGTTGCACAAAGCTAAATGGAAATTCTTGGAATTTGTAAATGTATAGAAAGAAAAACCAAATACAAAAATACTTTTTCTCTGCTCTGAGGTGGAAAAGTTGACGTGTCAGCAAAGAGAAGATGCAATAAAATCTGATGGGTACATATTTTTCAAATAAACAAGAACTTGGTAGAAGCCTTCATCCTTTTTGTTTTTCTTCTGCTCCTTAAAAATTGTCAGAGAAGAAAGTTTCCCAAATCCCCCAAAAATACCGAAACAAAGGTGAAGGCTGATAAAATCATAGTTGGTTTTGACAAAACAATTCATAAAATGATGTACTGCAGTTTACTATGTTGTCTTGTTGGATTAGGGTTATGCTCTTCATTCCTCTGATTCATATTGTAAATTGCAGACATTTTGCCTATAATTTTGGAAATTAATTTAATGTCTGCACATGTGGACTGAAACACACCCTCTTCCTGTCTGTGTTGTCCATAGCTGCTGTACTTAAGAGTCACCAGAGTGACTCACGTGTACTGTGTGTGTGTTTTGGGAATGACATAGTGCAGAGGATGTTGACAGTGGAGGAGGAAATTTGTGCGTATGTGTGTGTGTGTACTAACTTGCCGAGGCCTACAGTTGGCAGTATACGATCCAGGATATACACACATTTGCTGCTGCTTAAACAACTTGCTATGTTTTGCTCTTTTGTACGTCTGTACACCTAATTGTGGTTCATTGTACCACTCTGTGTCCACATTATCTCATTTTCAACCTTCTGACACGAGAAGAAAACAAGGCTCAATTTGTTTATTGTTAACAGCGATACACAAACAGTTACTGTAACTGTGGAAATATGTATTTTTCTAAGGCTGCTACTTCCCACAGAGATTGACTGAGATTGTAATTGTATATCAGACTTTTCTTGGAACGTTTTTTGACAACTGCTCTGCTGGAGTAAACAGGGTTTGTCTTGGTCATGAAATACAATTCAATTCATCTTAATTTTAGGTTCTTAAAATTCTTAAGCCCTTAAAGTTTTACATATGATTTTCATAAGATCATGTTTAGGTGAAGTTGATTATTTTACATCGACAGGGCCTATTAATGCGTCTATGTATATGTTGAAAACTGGTCACTCTCAACAGAGTAGTAATGTCTACAGCAAGGGCTTGTGGGGGAGAATGTAGAGGTGGAGTGTGTGTTTCTTATCCAAAGATGAGAAGACAAGTGTCCAGTGGTTGCGCACATGGTTCTGTTAATGTGCGAGCGAAGATTAATTCGTGGCTCTCTCATCATTTTTTAAACTTGAGTGATGCTAGGAATCTAGGTATGGAAGACAATTAACCAATTTTAAAATGCACTTAGTTTAGTTCAGTTAGTTTTTTACAGAGCTTAGTTTTAAAACAGCAACACAACACAACTTGAATAAACTATTAATGAGCCACGTACAGTTTCACCACTACGTCTTCCAATCTACCCCAAATTCTTATCAAAATAATCCTACTTAGTCAAAAAACAATTATCTTTATCTGATGAACAAACACCTGACGTGTTTGTTGGGTCTGAGCTTTGACTGAGAGACAGCTGTACTCGTCTATACAACCGTCATATGGCGAATGTACGTTTTTTACAAACATTTATTGACTTTATAAATTTGACTTAAAAAATGTATTTATGCAAGAGAATTTTGTGAATGTCCTCGGATACAAGATAATGTAGAATTATCGCCACACAGTAAAAGTGTGTCTGTATGAACCGAGATCCGGATGTCACATTGTTTCAGGGCATTTGACCAATATAATGCGTGTGTGTAGGTGTGACTGATGTCTGTGTTGAGACAGAACAAGAGACTGAGCTGCAGCGAGGACAGAGCTTGCCAGCATCCCAGTCTGACTTTATGCATGCATGATTGGTGAGCGTGTGTGTGTGTGTGTGTGTGTGTGTGGCACAGTAAATGGGTCAGATGCAGCGAAGAAGGGTGACCTTGGGAATTTGTCCTGTTTTTCTTCACGACTCTGCCGACGCTCGTCTTTGTTTCAGAGAGAGAGAGAGAGAGAGAGAGAGCATTTCTAGCATATCTTGGCATTTCAAGGTTAGGTTGTGCACAAAGGAAACTTGAAAACAAACCTGGGCCAAAAGTTTGTCAACAGGTTTGGACTCATTTTTCTCATATCTCCTTTCCCCTTGTGTTTTAAACTAATTGTAATTATATGCATTTGAAATGAAACACAAGTGTCTTGTCCCTTCACCAAAATTGATTTGAAATTGAAATTTGAACCCAAAATTGGGTTCAAATTTGTGGTAAATACCTGACATGTTCTATTGTCTCCTTCTGGTGTCGTTTCCACTTGCTCCAGCTCTCATTGGCTCAGTCTGACCACTGGATATCAACAGACACATACAAACAGCTGCAGGGTCAGCAAAGTGAAATGTCTGAGTCACTAACTGCAGCCACATTAAGCCATTATCTCTAGTGCCTTTCCTTCTACCACTTCACTGATCTAAATTTGTGTTGTGGATGTGACTAAAGTTTGGAACTAAAATATACCTGATTAGATGCTTTTTAATGTGATGTTAATATCAAACATCTACTCTGGTCTTGTTTCCATCACTTCCAAATATCACATCTTCAAACCTTTTCAGACATTATAATCTGTTATAATTGCATGTTATGCAAGGATGTATTTCTAAATCAGGCCAGCTGCACGCTGTTGCATGTGGACAAATGGTTGTGGCGTCTGGCCCAGCAGTGGCATGCCTGTTATACTGGGATATGTGGGTCGTCAGCTATTTTAATCCACGATGTTGCCAGGAATACCTGAGGGAATAGACAATTGCTGGAGAGTTTGTGTGTGTGTAGATAAATGTGTTCCCGGGCCATATGTACATGTGCACAGATGTGAACATCGACTGAGGAGAGAAAGATGACAGTTATCATTGCAAAAAGACAGGAAATCAGATGCTCTGTCCACAGCCATGTAAGTCCATTTGAAAATGCTGTCCATGCTGTATGTCAAAGCAGGATCTGTCACTTTCCGAAAAAATGGAGAAAGTTTTTGTTTAAATCTTTACCAGTTTGTATAATTGGACTCTTTGGTTTTTCTGTAGCAGATCAATTCATTTCAGCCCCATTGAATATAGAATAGAACTGAAACAACTAATCACTGAATTGATTGGTCCATCCACAGAAACCGTTACAATTGATTTATGAATTTTGTCATTTTGGGGCAGAGCTGCCAAATATCATTGATTTCAGCTGATCACATGAATATTTACTCAGTGTAAATGTAACATCTCTGAGTTATGGACAGTTAGCCACATAGAAATTGAGTTGGGCAACCTTAGTCCTGGATAATCGATTGTTTTTCAGGTTTTATAGACAAAACAATTAATTGACGAAGGAAAAAAATAATTAATTAATTAAAGCAGAGTTGCATCACTGTTCTAAATCTATTTTGATGATGTATTTTGAACATACAAAGATGTGTATGCTGTGACATGAGACCAGTCCAGTGTCCACTCTATAGAGTCCTTAAAAGTACGGCTGGTACTATGTAAAGACAAATTATGTATTTTCCTATTTATACACATTAGTGTGACATGGCTTTAATTTCCAGCTGAAAAAGAAACAAACTTCTCATTGTAGCCAATTGTGTGAGTGCGAGTGTGCGTTTGCGTGCGTGTGTGTCGGGTGAAGTAGGGAAACAGCTGAATTATTTAAGGATGAACTCCAGGACATAGCAAAGTGGCAAAATAGAGGGTGTTTCTCTTTTACCCCCAAGACAACTTTCAAATGCAGAGAGGGCTTCAGCAGGCTGTTTGGACCCCCCCCCCTCCCCCCGCCACACACACACACACACACACACACACACACACACACACACACACACACACACACACACACACAGGCACATATGAGTCATGTGTCTACTCTTTCTTTCCAGCAGCACCACTAACATCAGTGGCTTCCTCAAAACACAAAGACCTCTGGAGGTAAAGGAAAGATAGAGGGAGAGACCCTGGTGTAAAAAAAAAAAGGGTGATGACAGTAGAAGCCTCCCTGGAGTCAAGCAGACATACATGACACACGCACAAACAAACACACACTCTTGTAGATCTTTCTGTATTGTATTCATCTGTACATTTGACTC
The DNA here is from genome assembly GCF_033026475.1 of Channa argus. Lineage (NCBI taxonomy): Eukaryota > Metazoa > Chordata > Actinopteri > Anabantiformes > Channidae > Channa > Channa argus. The sequence goes on from NC_090205.1 coordinate 9,136,429, forward strand.
TTTATTTAACGAGTTGTGTAGTTGAGTTTGGAGAAATTCAAATACAAAGGTTGGATATAGAACAATATAAAAAAATCAAACAGGCAAAAGTTCTTCTACTAAAGCTTGAAATCTTAATTAAAATGCCCTAAAATAACAAGAGGCTTGCAGGTATTTGTTGGCCTGGACAGTAATTCTGTTCAGTGTTTAAGCTTCTTGTCATAACAGTGGACGTACTTGGTGTGATAAAGATGTTTGGTCTTTTAAGATTAGTGATGATTTTTTACTGATTCACGGTTCACAGTTTCTCCTTACATATTTTAAAAGAACAGTTTCTGCACTGATAGAACTCATTTGTCAATGCTGAACAAAAGAATCAGAATCACACACGTGCACACACTGAACTCATGTAATAGTTCTACATTGATTACATGTTACTGCGCAGACCTCAATTAATCATTCTGATACAATTTGGCTCTCTTTGATAAATTCACATTACACATAATGAAGTGAATGAATTTAAACGAGCAGAACATAAAGGAAGGGATCAGCTGCTGTTGTGTCTTAATGGATTGACCCTTTCAGGATATGAGTGTGTGTGTGAGGGGGGGAGGAGGGATGATGTGAGGGATGAGGTCATTGTGTAGTGTGAGCATGCGTGTCTCTGTGTGCCTATGTGGGTTTGTGTGTGTGTGTGTAACAAAGGCGGTTGGGACTTCGATGTGCATGTATAAGTGATGACTTCACTCGTTATTCATTTATTTATGACCAGTGTTGCACCTCAAGCAGTGTGTGTGTGTGTGTGTGTTTCATCTTAAAGGAAAAAGACAATTTGGTAGTCTGTGCAGTGATTTTTGCTGGTAACATCAGTACTTCTAAACACATGAACCTTTATTTGCCACCAAAGGCATAAAAACTGAGTTCATCTGATAAAGGGACAGTCCAACATTTTTTTGAAATCCCCAATATCTACTTCATGTATGTGCATCCACCACAGAGATGCAGGACAATCCAGATTATGTTTATGCCATCTTTGTGCAAACACCTGATGCACATTGAAACTGGCTGCCAAAAATTTTTAAAATACACATTATTAGTATTTACATGGATGGGTCACTAAACAGGCTTACAGGGCAGAGGCCCAGGGGCCCAAGAGGTCGGAGTCCTTATTTTTGAAATTCACATAGCTTAGTTTAAAGATGTTTGCAAGTTGAATTACTTTGAGCAGTCAAAACCTATTACCAAAAAATGACCAGAAACACACATAAAATGATAAAAACAGACACAAAGAGACCAAAAACTATTCCAGAAACAAAAAATTTGACAAAAAATAGACAAATAATGACCAGAATGAAACATGTTGACACTAAATTGCCAAAGATTGAAGACTGGTTGTGATGGTTGAGAAGACCCAAAGAAGTATTTAAAAAAAGACAAAAAGACATACAAATTGGCCAAAAAGATACTGAAGATTAACGAAAAACTTACATTTGCAGTAGTTGAGTTTCTCTTTCAGTCTGGGGGTCCTTCCATGTATGAGGAGGGGGTTGGGGGTCCTTTTACTGGCAATCTGTCCATGAGTACTTATTTACTGATAAATTACCGTGTTTCCCATAGCCAACAGAGGCACCACCTGTGTGAAGTCGAGGTTAACAAGGTAAAATACTGTTAACCGGTATCCATAGCAACACACATCAGCAGACTCAGAAGCTGATGTGAGCAGAGGGACTCTAATGACCTCTGTTTAATATCTATGTTCTACACTGTTTCAGCCAATTTGATTAATTTGCACTTAGAAAGGAGGAACATTTGTCAGATGTTTGTGCGCATTCTCTGTCAAGTGCCAACATCTGACGACTTTTTAAAAACAAACAAAAGAAACGGTTGATAATTATATCGTCGTGTCATTTTTTTAGTAACATCAGTTTAATGTTTCTAACGAATTTCTGTCTAAATACGTAATAATGAATGAAACCTGAGCACATGAAAAGCCTGTGTCTTGTCTCTTGTTAGAAGCATCCAGCAGCAGCATGTGTCTGCCAGGTGATGTTGTGTAATGAAGCCTTGGTCTGAGTCAGGACACAGATGTGTGCACAGATGTGCTTTGCTGAGTGAAAACAAGAGTCAGTTTCGCGTAAAATGGTGAAATTTGCACACATTGAAATAGAGATAAGTGAATATTTTGGCTTTTAGGTTTTGTTCTGCCTGTGGACATTGCGCTGATGCTTGGAGTGCGACCTCTTGTCTGTTCTTCTCTTGTCTTTTCTTCCTTTCAATCACTGGACCAGTCATGATCAGACTGTGTTTAAAATGAAAAAACAAGGCCTTTCTACTTGGCTCGAGTGTTGATTGAAGCTTCACACTCTGGTTCTCTTTGGTCTGTAAACACTTCACCGAGCGACATCATCGGCCAGTCAACAGTGGTGTTGACTCTCAGCCTGATACACATCAGCAGATCCTCTGCACATGCTCTGCTGTTTTTCAGCACAGGAAAAGGCTTCAGCACATGTAGTTTTCGTACATGTCTTTAGTAGAACCACATGTCTCAAGGAATCCTCATGAATAAAAAAGTTACCAAATAGATGAGTCCCTTTTTATTGTTGCACAGTAGTGCACGCTGAGGTACAACCAGACCACAGTCTTTAACCTTTAAGTGCTGTTAAGTGCCCAGATCAACCATAAATGTTAGTAATGACATAGACACAGAATTGAATGTTGTGCCACAAGATTGAATATTTTGGTAGAAATAAAACACTTGCCTATTTGAGAACATTTTATTGCTATGTTCAATAGTAATGTATTTGCTGTAGCTAATTAAGTTAGTCAGAGTCAGTTTGAACATAAGTGTTTTTACATCTAAGACATATATTCTGTAGTTTTGACTGTGATGTTATATGATCTGACAGGGACCGTTTGCAGAAAGCTCTGAGCAGTGACACACACACTGTTGTTTATATGACCTCACATAGGGGAAAGGTGACTATCTGCTGCTTCCACACTGTTATTGCCGGCTGAGTGCCTCTCACTCGCCATCGTTCTCTGAGCATCTTTTCCTTTGTTCTGATGTCTTTCTTTCTCCTCCCACTTCTCGTCACATCTTTGTCTCACCGTGCTGTCTGCTTTTCTTCAGCCCTCTCATCGCTCTGAGCAATGAAGATTAGTCTAGCCTGTGCATGCACACACACACACACACACACACACGCACACACACACACACAATCCAGCTTCTTATAACAAGCTGTTAACCCCCATTTATAAGTTTGGCCTTTGAATCAGCTTGGTGAAAGGGAGCGTAATCCCTGCCGGACGATTTAATGGTAATCTCCATATCCTGATTAGATTACACACATAAACATACACACGCACACACACGATGTCTTTAACACATCCAGGAACATTCTTTGAACTCACAGTCGCGATGAAGTGAATTGTATTAATGCCTTTTTGCAGTATATCTGATGCACTCCGCTTCATTTTTACAACTATTTTAGCATGACAACCTACAGAAACCCTCACTCACTGCTGAGAGAGACTGTTAAACAAGGTTTAAAGTCACATTTAAGAAAGATAAAGTTTAACCTTCATGGCCATTGGTTTGAACACAACAGGTTGGTACCCGACAATCTAGAAGAATAATTTAAAGCCATAACATGTAACTTAAATCCACTCCGCTTCTGTATTAGTGTTTGTCCCCCAGCTGCTCCCCTCTCACAAACAGCCACAGCTGATTTACAGAAGGCGTAGACAGGACCTCTTCAACCTAAGACACATTTGCAGCATATTTCCACAAAGATAGGATTTGAAAAAAGAAACAATTTGTAGGTCTAACAGCAGGTTGAAAAGCATTGTGTCAAAGGTTAACCCCCCAACAGTGATGCTGGTGTGCTACACTCACATTGAGTACACATCTCCATCAATGTGGCTGGTTGAGTATTTCAGACATTGTAGACCAGGAAAAACACAATTTCCAGCAAGTGCTAAGTTCCATTTTAACTTGCAAAGGAATCTATGCCATGTCCTGTGTGAACAGATGATTTTGTTCTTAGGTAAGAAAACATCTGTTATTTGTCCTGGTACTAGGTACAGAACTAATCGTCAGTGAATGTTTAAAGCTTCAGCGAGGGGGGGGGAAATAAAACCAACCGTAAGAGTTCTATGTGCTAACAAATAAATAAATAAATAACAAAGAAGTACTTTGACCTCGAACAGAAAGGTCAGCTGGCTGCAGTAGTGACCTGCCAGTCAACAACCTGTTTGGATGACAATGTGTATGATTGGCGTTTGACAGATGCTCATTGCTAAGCTAACTGAACAGCTGATGGGTCGGGACCTGTCATTTGCATGTGTGTGTAGGTTTTATACATTAGGAAAGCAACACAGAATGCACAATATGTACCTCTTGTGTGAAGCGATTGCCCTGTTCGTGATGCATTGAGGGACAGCACAGAATGTAGGATGTCTGTGCTTCAAAAATGCTTAAACCTATTTTATCTACAAAAAAAAGACCAGCAAACAAATATCTGAGGTTGAATAATTGGGTCCGTCCCTGTTCAAACCTACTGCTACAGATTTTTCCTTTTCATTTTGCGACATGAAAAGCAACCAGACTCACACTAATACCAAAGTTGGTACTCCTATAATTAATTATTCAAGTCATCCCAGCTGCAACATCCAAAATGTTAATTGTAGAGTCAAGACTATGGTTAAAGGGCAACAGATGTGTTATTATTGTTTTAATGTATTTATCTGCTGTATTTATCAAATTTAATGTACTCCATCTGTTCTCAATAAAATATATATTCACAAAAGTCAATCATTTTTGTGCCATGACCTCCACACATGGATGTCCTGACTCCAGTGAGCAGTGAGGAGGTTGTTTCAGCGTAGCCAGCTGCTGACACACACACACACACAAAGCAGTCATTAAATGAATGTATTCTTCGGATTGCAAGCTGTCAGCAATATACTAGTAATACATCAGGGGGTAAAAGTCAGCATGTGTGCTGTAGTATGCAGTCTGTCCTTACACAAACACACACACACACACACACACACACACACACACACACACACACACACACACACACACACACAGAGCACCATGGTGCTGACATCATATATAAACACCATCATTATGCAGAACATCATTTAACAGCTTGTGGTGTCTGTTTTGTTCAGACTGATGTGTGGGTGATAAAATCAGGCTTGTTGTTCAGAGTAGAAGCCATTTAAACTAAATGATCGTCACCAACAATAACCTCATTTAACCGGATGAGAAATGGGAGATGAGCGACAGTTCACCAAATAACTCCTGGGTGAACTAATGAGCTCTCTGCCAATGTGGAGATGAAAATCGGAATTTGGAGCTGCATTTGGAAAACATTAATAATATGTTTCTTCTTTATTTACTTATGGAGTGATTTGTGTCAGATTGAAAGCCCTAATTGTGCACTGCCTAAGTGACGGGCTGTGTCTTTTTACGTTCCCCAGAGGATAATGCCCAATGATTTGTTGACCTGCTGCACTTCTATCTAGTGCACCAACATCCAAATCTTAATCCGTCTATGTTAGAGTGTCTGACCATTCATGTTGCATCAGCATCAGAGTAAACCTTTCATTTAAGTTACATCAAAATCATCATAGTTTGCTCCATGTTTCGTACTGTTGCATCTGCTGAACTTTGCACTTTTAATACACAGTTTAGAAAGCTTTAGACTTTTAGTTTTTTCAACATGTGGAACCAACAGCTTTCCACTTGTGCAGCTATAAACTAATCCTGTGTATTTCCACAAAAATAACATTTTATTCAAATAATTTTGAAAATCTGTTTGCTCTGGAGGCGTAGTTGTTGATTCCAACCATATGAGCTACTACTCATAAATCTGCATGTGCCCGTTTAATCCAGATGAAGGGTACCAATCCCACGGGTACTTAAATTGCTTATGCACGTGAACCTGGCCTCCACAAAGTCAGCAAGACTGTGAGCAGCAGGACGCCACAGCCATAGAATTAGCATTACAGTGTGAGGCTTTGTTATATGTAAAGCTGGGTCTGCCCTCTGACGGCGCCTGCGGGCAGAGAAACCTGATGCTTTAACTTCTTTTCCGTGACACAAACATGACATAAAAATGTCCATGAACTCGGTCACACAATGTAAGCCGCTCTCTAGGACCCTCCACAGGGCAGCAGCATGGTAAAGGCCACGCTCAGCACAGCGTGACTGACCTTACACATACTTCTGCTAAATCATACACACGTGCTGAGTTATAGATGGCCTGTCAAATTGTCACACGCTGTAGAAAATGCAGCAGTAATATCAGCATTTTCTAAAGCAGGATTCAAAGCAGTGCTACCTGCTGACAGCAGCTGATACTGAAGTAAAACTCACCTCACTCCAGAAAGCACAAGTATAAAAGTAATCAAATGTGAATTTGCATACTTATCATGATTGGACCAGCTGCCATGCATGCACTGCGGTATGTCTTTCAAATACCTAAATAAAGCCAGAACCCCCTCCTGCGGATTTGGATGGGAGATATACTGTGTGAGTGTGAAGAGTGCGTCGCCGTGTGCACGTACATTCACATGCGTGCTACCTCTCTGGCTCGTTGGCAGCAATGCAGTCCCATATCTCAGCATTAACATAATGTTCTCCTTCAGTGGGTTCACTGGGTTCAGTGCAGTGCTGTACAGCATAGCTGCTGGATACAGACATTACTGTATATTAATGGACACTATTTTTGTTTCAGTGTTTATTTGATGTGCATGTTGTGCAGTATGTAATGTAATAAATGAAAGTCTGCAAGATTGTCTCAGGTGGCAGCAGCTTTATTCTCTGAGTTTTGACTTTTTATATTAAAAGAAACGTAAAATCCATGTGAGCCATTCAGTATGCAGCAGAGGTTAAAATGCTGGCTTTGTTTTTGGTGCACTGAATTATTTACATTTATTTCTCAATGGTTTCAGTCCACAAACAACTCTTTTATTAAATATCCACTGTATTCAAGTCAAGAAATGTTGCAGGGTTCTGCACGAAACGACACAGACAGTTTGATTGTGATAAGTATAATTAATTTAGAAAATGATTAGTGTTATCCTTTAATGTGTCACTTAAGCCATGACAAGCAAGTCCAGGTTGTGTCTGTAAAATCGTCCCACACCCTCTAAAGGCCTGACTTACATATAGAATCATTTTTTTTCTCTTTCTCATATCTGTTTAGTTGTGTTTTCTCTGGTTTTTGCCTAATGCCGTCCATGCGGTGTGATATTGTTGAAGCTGTTTTGTTACATTGCTTGTGTTTTTTTTTGTATTTTCTGAAGTTGCATTGAGCTCTCGGGGCCATTGTAATATGCAATGTATGTAAAAATATGCTATGGATAAAACATAAGGAGACACGGGAGAAGTATACTGTGCATCTCCTTAAACACCTAATTAACATGGTGCTTAAATCGAACCAAATATTAAAACTGAAGAGGTCTTAGTTTTATGGATCCATCTAACTATCGTGTGGATGAAGACTGATGTCTGTGCCATTTCGGGGACATTAGACCTTTAACAATCAGCAGTTTATTTGTCAGTAATCGTGAATAAAGCTTTATAAAAACAGCACTGTAAATGTTCGTTATACTCACCTCAGGTTTAAAAGGAGAACCACATGGAAATTGTGCCAAGTAGCCTAACTGGTACAAATACACGCTGACTTGCTTCCATTTTGTGCTGCACTAATATTTGGCTTCAAGACCGTTACCAAAGTGATAACGTTGAACAAGTTAGCAAATGGTGGAACAGTACCGATTAAGTAGAGGGCAGATTTCAGACCTGGTCCCAGAGTGTCTCGGCCCTGACGGACAGGGGAGGGGACAAATGAGACTGTGTCAATATTGAAACAGGCTAATGGGCTAATGAATGTGGAGAGTTCTGCCTAATGTTCCCAACAGAGCTCCAAGCAAAACCATTAAAGCACTTTTATATGAGTAGACAGGCACAATGCAGTAACTCGATTTATGGGGTACTTTCATGGTCAATTAGGAAGGGAGAGAGGGGAGAGAGGCCTGATAGGGGATGTCAGAGTGTGTGTGTGTGTGAGAGAGAGATCCAAGCTTATTAGCTGTAGACATGGTTACATCTGTTCTGTTTGATATTGTCCTGAGCTACACTATTTTGATTGTGTCATTGTGATCAGTGTGTAGACAGACTGAACAGCTACAAGATAAACCTGCTGTCAACTAAACATCACATTCATCATATAAAAGGTGCACATAAGCGACCAACTGGACAGTGACTAATATCAACTTTAATAGTCACACAGGAATCCTCCAGACCTCAGTGTGTCAGACTGAATAATAAAGTTTGACATTATTTTTATGAAAGCAAAAGTTCCCTATGGAAACATCTTATCACTTTCTTTATTACCTTTTACACAGCTGACCGCCGGTGTGTCCAAATGTCCTTTCATTTTAAAAAATGTCCTGGTGATTGTGCCCTTGGGTGTTTCATATAAAATGACAAGGATCAGACCTGCAGTGATGAAGTTGGTCACTTGAATGTCAACACAAGTTAAACCAAGGACTTACAGTAAGCACTGATCTAAAAGGACATAAATTGAGCATTTTAGTTAAATGAGAGTCAGGTTTGTTTTCTTATTTTGTTCAATTCAATTAGAGAGATCTGAACAGTGCTGGTACACTTGAGTGCAACTCAGGCCAACCACCCCAAGGTCTTGGTTTTAAAATTGGGTGGTGAAACAGAGCTAATAGCTCAGCAGCACAGATACAGAGTTTACCACTTCTCAGAAGCACATGCACATCCACTGAAATTAATGAATGTTCTGATCTGTCTGGCATGATTCCTGTTACATCTGAAAGTGATTTAAAGTATAAAAGGAGGGACGTTTCAGAATTCAGTGGGATTGGCATTTTGTCTGCCAGTTGCTTAGGCTCGTAAGGTTCAATGCAACTCTCCAGAAAAGAGTTGCACGTGTGTGAGTGAATTGTCATGTGAGATTTGTTCTGAAATCTGGATTTAAGGTGCTTTTTTTATTGCTAATTTGTTTGTCTCATTGAGTCACTGGCCTTATGGCTACATTAATCCATCCATTATCCATTCATTCATGCCAGGGGCCCCATACAGCATGCAGCCACTTTACAGATGGATTTGCCAAAATCACAAGAAGCAGTGGCAACATAATTAATGGCTGGACAATTTTTAAGTGCCACAGCAAGTTTAGAAATGCTCTAGCTTTCATCAGTGGATTATGGTACCACAAGATCAGCCTCTGTAAACCCTTGATTCTTCGCTAATGTTGTGTACTAGAGATAAAACATAAAGAGAGATACTTTTAAAGAGAGACACCTTTCTCACACTTCTCGGCATATGCTGCTCTCTGTTTTACACAGAAACACTCCCAACTCCAAACTCTCTGTTGTGTTACTGTTGTTTCCCTCAGAGAGTTGTTGCGGCAGGAAAAGTCAGTAGAGTGTATTTTTAGTTTGGGGAAAGAATGAACCAGGTAGTGCAGTTTCTCGTCTCTTTTTTATGGTACATGCAGAGCAAAATGACATCTCCTTGTTGAAGAGGCTGTGCCCCATCACAGACACTAGAGCTGGAGTTTTCAGATAATTGGACATCTGCTGCTGTAACGGTATTCAAATTTAATAACACATTAAACAAGTTTTTTTTGTTGTTGTTGTTATAATCTATCAACACATTACAAGGGTCTCAGACACAGAATGTGTGTTACATCTGCAGGTGTAAAGTGTTGCTTTCTTTCCTAATTTACTATCAGCTACAATAAGTGGTGCAGGTTGATATGATAGTGACAGAAAAACCCACCACTGCAGGGGCTCTGCAACCTGCAACAAGCAGTGAGTGAGTGAATTACAAGCCAACTCCATGAGGTGTTTCATCTGATCTGTGCATCATCATGTCATCTCTGTTCATGTCATCCTTTGTCCTCTGTCGGGAAAACTACCAGCTTTTATCGAATCACTTGGCTGAAGTGTCTCTTTACCTCTCACATTAACTCTCATTTAAGTTTCAGAGTCAATGATTTGCCCAAAGTCAAACGTTCAACGTTCACGTTTAGTCTGTGGCTCTCAAACCGTGGTGTGAATGCTAGTGAACAAAAGCACTCAGAGTAAAACCCACTCAGCGCGTCAAGTATCTCACATACACTGTAACCATGTAGGGGACTTTTGACAATTGTTCATAAATGTAAGAATGTTCGGACAAGCAGAATGTACAGTACAGTAGCTGGGCGAAAGGAAAATGTGTAGAAATATTACAGTTCTCCCAAGCAAAAGATTTAATGTCATGAGCCTGAAAATCTTAGGCAGTTTAAGAGACACAGGAGAAAAACTAAATTTGGTTTGGATGAGGAACCAGATAATTCCGACCACCAGTGTTTACAGAATATTTGTAAAAAAAAAAATTGCAGTTGTGTTTTTATATTTTAAGAGCCATTTAGTTTTTTATTAAAAACAAAATTGACAGGAAATCGTAAAAATTCAATAAAAAGACACTGATGTGTTCAAAGAAATATTCATTCATGTATAATTTGACTTAAAGGTTAGACATTGTCTCCATCTGCGTTTATGTATATGTGTGTTCACTGTCTGTATATGACATGGGGACAGCAAGCCCATAATTTTTCCACCCTAGACAAATGCCTCATGGTGGAGGACAGGCCGTCCGACATGACAAATGACCTGCAGACAGAGAGAGCGAGAGACAGACAGAGAGAGTAGCTCCATTAACAGAAAGCACAACAGACAGAGGAACAGATGATTCTGTCACAGATTTCAATCCTTCCATCTCGGCCAATTAATGAAATAGCTATGGGACACTCACACACACACACACACACACACACACACACACACACACACACACACACACAGAGCGAGAGGGACAAAGAGAGAGAGAATGGTCATAAGCCTGGTTAAGCAGTATTAAATTATTCTTCCAATTAAAAGGCCATACCTGCTTTGTCCTTTTAGAGCTCTGTGTGTGAGCATGTGTGCATGAGTGATTAAGCTGTTAATTAATTTTATGTCCTTGTATTTAATAACCGTGGACAGTGAAAATGGTGTGTGTGTGTGTGTGTGTGTGTGTGTGTGTGTGTGTTGGAGATAGAGAGAAAGAGGGAGATAGACAGACGATGGGTGAGTTTGTTCTGGCTAAAGTCTCTTGTGACAGTTGTCGAGGAGGAGAAACTGTTGGGACACATTTTTTTGAATCATGTCTACAGTGTTTACAATAAGCTGCACAATACTGCAGTGTTATTGTTTACTGACTTTACATGCAGGAATATTTTCGTATGAACCTATAAGTGCAGGTGTGTGTAGAATGGCTGCATGATCATTACTGTGTGTGTAGGTTAATATTTGATTGCTTCTCCAATTAATGTTTCCTTTTCATTTTTATTTAACTGTGATTGAACATTTTTCATGCAGACAAGGAAACAAGGAAGAGGAGAGGGTAAAATGGAATAAACAAATGTGAATGACAAAGGAGAAGAGGATGGAGGGAAGGAGAAACAGGACCATGCAGGTGACCTTTGCTTTGTGAATGGAGAAGGAGGAAGTGAAATGTGTGCAATGGAGAGAAGAGGAGAGAGGAGGTGTTTGTCGAGGTGAGAGGGAGGGGGAGGAGGTGGGGCACGGGGTGTGGTGGGGGAGGCTGCTCAAAGGCATGAAAAGATGAAGAGAATAGAGAGAAGATGGAAAGAGAGAGAGAGAGAGCAGTTACACAGCTGGAGAGTCTGAGTGCTCTCTTCCATCAGAGACTGTTGATTAAAATTTCATTGGCTGAAGCTAGAGGTCGGAGGTGAGTGTGTGTGTGTGTGTGTGTGTGTGTGTGTGTGTGTGTGTGTGTGTGTGTGTGTGTGTGTGTGTCTGTTTGAGAGCTCCAACATGAGCAATAAAAGCATGCACTCACTCACTCCTGTCCTCTCGCTCTCATTGGCTAATCATCTTTCTTTGTTGCTGGAGCTCAGTGCTTTCTAATTGGCTCTCAGCTGTCAAACTGGTCCCTGTTGCTCGCTCTCTGCGTTATTTTAAGATTAAAAGTGCTGAGTTACCTGCTTTCCGGTGCTACTTGTCACTCGCGCCGTTATCATTTGCACAATGCTTTACTTGAAAATGTTGGTTGTAAACATCCTCAGACATGAACTGTACTGTACGAATGTCCAATATACAATTAAACACATTTCAAAAGTAGTTCATAGGCATGATGTTTAATTGTTGCTAAGGCAACGAGTCATTATTAGCAAATTAAATATTAAATAATTTGTATTCTGAATTACCTTCTTGTGTAAAAGGGGTCTTAAAAAATATAGCAAAACACATAGAAATGTGGTCAACTTTTATTTATCTGCGATTTGTTTTAGAAAAGTATTTGTTCATTGAAAAAAATACTGATAGATTCATTATTATTAATTATTTTGTTGCATGCTGACAGTGATCCTTTATTTTTTCTTCTCTAAACTACTCTGAGATCGAAAACTGAGGTGATGTTGCCTCCTCGCCTCAGGTCTCGTCACAATTTAATCTCAGAGCCCAAAAGATGCTTGTGTGTGTGTGTGTGTGTGTGTGTGTGTGTGTGTGTGTGTGTGTGTGTGTGTGTGTCATGCTGCGTTTTCAGCTACAGCTGGGGTTAGGGGATACCTGACAGCAATCACAGGTGTTCGCACAAACACAGTGTCACCTCTGTCACTGCATCGTGTTGTGTCGTCTGTGAGTTGCAATCAAACTTATAGCTTTAAGCTGTTTTTGACTGTTTGTGTGTAGTAAGTCAAACCCGGACCACACTATATGTTGTCTACATCCCAATAGTTGGAGAGTTATTGGCCATCCATCACTCATTTTAGCACCCATCGAACTGCTGCCACAAGCCTTTACCGCTTTGCCTCATTAAAGTCAAGAGATATGTTTCTGTTCATCATGAAATACAGTTTTCTATATCAATGCATGATTATTCTTGAAACATTAGAGGCAGAAACATCTTGAATGTGAGCTCCAAGGCTGAATTGGATAAGAAGAAAATGATTGCAGTATAAGCGAGTTTAAATGAGTATTACTGTATCTACTTTGAGCTATTTTGATCAGGTTGCTGGTGTAAGTTAGTGTGAATCCTTGCAGACACTGATGCAGTAACTCAAACAGCCCTTCACAGGCAGCTTCATACAAACTGCACTTCAGTCTCTGACAAAGCACACACTCACTCTGCAGCACTGATGCTCGCTCAGACATAAAGGAAGCAGCTCGCCGCCAATGGCACCCGTTTGATATTGTACATACGCCCGAGCATGAGGCATTACATATTCACACACATCAGTTAAAAGTCATTATTCTCTTCTCACTCTTACAAACACACACATCCGCCGTGTACACAGCCGCATCGACGAATTAGTTGAATAAAGAGCCTCTTTTTGCCTTTTCTTTTGAGTGGCTAATTAGCCATCAGAGCCCGCTGTGTGGAGAGAGCGAGATCCATCAAGAGGTAGAGCTTCAAAGAGCAGTTTATAGAAGCCAAAGCACTTTAATTAGGATCTCTTTGTACGAGAAGGCAAAGAGAAAAACATAATTTGAAGCCAAAAGCTGTATAATGTGGAGAGAAAATAAACATACACTAATACAAACACTGATAGAGAGCCACAGAAACAAACTCAAAGGATTAGATTCAAGGAGATGAGATCCCCACAATGGGGCTCTATACAGTAGTGTGAGGGGAGAGTGATTCCTCGTACTGGAGCGTCATCTTTCTGTCTTCACCAGTGAGGCTTGTGTGAAAACAACTGGTGCACGGTGATTTAAAATAAATAAAATAATGTGGGGAGCGTGCACTGAAGTGGTGTACTCTTCATTTGTGGGATTTCATGGCTGTAACAAGTAGAAACAGAAATGTTAATGCTGTTTACAGAGGCCTGTGCGTTCACATGGAAGTAACGTGTGGCTAAATGGGTCTAGTTTTTATTGCTTTATTTACCAATTATGTACAAATCAAATATACACTTTATACAAGTGATTGGCTTGCATTACCACAAAATAGCTCCAAACATCAGCCAGTGGATTGTTCTGTGTGTCTATAATGAGTTCAGTGCAAATCTCTACATGGCACCTCATTAACCACTGTGTAATCGTGCATGCATGCTGTCTTATAGTGCAGTGGACATATTGGCTGAGTACGCTTTTGATTTCACTGCAGAAGCATTGGTTTATATACGGCAATTGACTTTATGTCCTGACAATTTGTCTCTCAACTTGTGTTACTCAGTGTGAGGCTGTAGCTGCAGCAATCAGAAACAAAAATCCAGGGGCTACTACTAAACTTGTCAGGCTTGGACACTGAGCAGGTGCTGGTCTTTTCATTTTCCGACTAGTTTTCTGGACTGATCTGTTTCTGTGATGCACATATTTTATATCACTGTTGTATCGCAATTTCATGGGCATGAAAAACTGTTGTCTTCTTCTAAGTCTGTATCTGACGTCCACATGTACAGTATTTGTTATGGTGCAGGCAGGCTGGCAATACACAGAGAATGATGAGAACAATTTAAAGAATTATTTAGGGTTTGACTCTATAGTAGGAACGATAATGTTGCTGCAAGTCACTTTTGGCAACGATTCCTCTATCTGTAGACATTTTTTTAGGAGTCTAAGACATTTGAACGAGGCTTGTGAGTAGATAATCATTTTATTTTAAAAGTATCTAAAAAGAACAACCCATTCTCCTAAAAATTTAATTTCTCCACAAATAAAATGAGAATATGGTCACATGAATGAGGTTGTAACATTTATTCTTAAACTGGTTCGAAAACTGTAATAAAAACAAATCCATCCAGAATCAAGAAATTGCAAAAGCAAAAGTGCCTAATTTCTCATAGGTAATAAAGTTGTGAAGTCGCCAAAGTCACATTGTTATCAGAAAATTCACTAACTGTCCAACACAGAGTTGCGTCACTTCTGAATGTTTCAAGACTTTGTGGAATCAGAAATGTCTTAGCAGCAGATCTGTCGGTTCTCATGTTGCTCAGTCACTCATTTATGCGGCAATAACCGCACAGTAAGTGTCACTTTACAGCGTCATGTAAATGGCTTAATTTCACCAATGTACTAATGGAAACGTTGGTAATAATCACATGTGCACTGTGCACATGTAAACACAGATGGAGCTTCTCCTGCTGAATCCACTTCAGTCTGTTTGCTGAGCTCTGTCCTCGATGATCCTTTGTCTGTCAAAAGCTCTTAGCACTTCCATCCAGAGCCCTCTGCTCTTTGCATTTATTATTAATGGACCTCAGCAGGCTGAGAACACACACACACGCACACACACACACAGGGAGGACCTGCACGTCACTGGTAGCTATTTTAGACGAGATATTAAATCAAACACTCAAGCATGGAGGGGAAAAACATTCATTGAGGGAACTGTGGATGGAAGAGGGAAAGACAGAATTTTTCCATTGTTTTTTGTCTCTAGATGTGAATCATTATGTAGATGTTCCCAGGAAATATCCACAAACCGATCACAGACAATTTTAACTGATTATACCTTCACATAATATGTGGATTCACTGCATAACAGTGCACATTCAGAGATTTCAGACGCTATGGTCAACAAGGCTGTGGTACACGTTTCCTTCAGCAGTGTCCTTGTTTCACCTTGACCTCTGAACAATGAACATGGAAATCACACAATCGCACCGATACTCTGAGAAATATACAAACCAGTAGATGGTCTATTAGTCCTCATTTCTTGCTGTTTTCTTCCACTCCAATAGAAGTTGCAGCAAATAGTCAGAGCCCCCAAAAACACACATAATAGAACTTTTCTTGTAGTGCTGTAGTGTAGATAAAGGTCCACTATAATCCCCATGGAGAGGATATCGGTGAGTGAAAATAAGTTTTAACATATTCATAGTAATTAATTATGATATTCTTGAATAAAACACTGCTCCTTATGCCACTTTCACAGCTAATCATACAGACTGTAACCAAGAAAAACTGAAATGGTGGCTCACGAGATTAACGGTTCCCATTGGTGGCGAGAACAAATACCTGGTTTTTAGTCAAGTTTGTAAATTAACAACATATTACATCAATAAAACGAGCAATATAGTGGATATGTTTCCTAAGAAACATATTTGCTTTTGCAGTTTAGTTTCATATAAATGTAATTTCTAGGACACAGGTTGCTTTTTACGGTACCCTCCAAATGTATTGGAACAGCCAGCCTAATTTGTTTTTGCTGTACACATAAGAAATTTGGGTCTAAGATCAAAAGATAATATCAGCTGGAGTTTGACAATTTAATTTATTAATTTGATGTCATTCAAACTTCAGTAAAGTATTGGAGCAGACATTTCTAAAGTAAAAACTATTTAATATTTCTTTTGCTTTC
Organism: Channa argus; assembly: GCF_033026475.1. Taxonomy (NCBI): domain Eukaryota; kingdom Metazoa; phylum Chordata; class Actinopteri; order Anabantiformes; family Channidae; genus Channa; species Channa argus. The sequence continues at coordinate 9,152,810 of NC_090205.1, forward strand.
TACTCTTACGGTAGCCTCTTTTAGTTGTTCTTTGTTTTCGGGGGGTTCTCACCTCTTTAGCGGGTGATGATGGTTCGGCGATTTCCTCTGATGAAGTCTTTTGCTGAGTTGACATTGTGGTTTGAACCATTGTCTTGCTTCATGATGAAGCTACTTCCAGTTGTTTCTGATGGATTTTTCTGCAAATGTATTTGGTTCTGTACACCCCTGAGTCCATCCTGCCGTGACCATCATTAGTTAAATCATCACTGTAGATCATAGCGCCTCTTCTAGAGGCAGCCGTGCAGCCGAAGCCATGACACTGCCGCCATCCTGCTTCACAGATGGGCTTGTATGGTTTAAATCATGTTGATGCTTTCTTCTTACAGACTTCAACCTTCAACCACCTAATGAGGTGTTTTTGGCGTCTGTATTTTGAATGGTGGACTTTGATAAGTTTACTCCTGCTCTGGAGAGATTGTTAGTGATGAAGTTCCAGACCATTTGTTTATTTCTTTACAGCTCTCACAATGCTTTTGTCAGTGTCTTTTGTTATTTTCCTTAGCTGTTCTGTGTACATTATACCAATTATTGCATTGGCTTTGCCTGTTGTTTGAGATTTCAAATAGCTTACTTTTTTCCCATAGACAGCTCTAGGGTTGTCATGTCTAATAAATCCCTTTATTTTAACAACAAATACATTACAACCCACGGATAAAACTCAGGGCTAAAAGCGAGATTAGTCATTTAGATTGTTTGAAAGTCAACCTCACAGGACATCCGGGCAACAATAAACACCTGTCCGTCAAATGTTCCAATACTTTTGGAAGAGACTATATATATTTTTTTTATTTTTTATTTTTTTTACTTCCATACCGAATCTGACTTCTTAGGTGTTCAATGTACCCTTTTGAAGGGGGCAGCTGTAGGGTTCGTCGTCTAGGAATAACTCAAGTCAGAATTTTCTCCAGCACAATATCAATGCAGCATTACTTCTTTTTTCAGTCCTTCATTAAATTTCTTTTCAATAAATTTCTTCTCAAAAATTGCAGCTAATGTCACTGCAGCATTTTCTAACTGGATGTTTTCTTGGGCTCTAGTTGACTTTTGTCCTAAACTTGTTATATGAACAGTCTTTTACAATTTAACATCAGCAGAGCAAGTTTTCTTCAGCTCAGTATGTCATTGTTTGTACTGATGATTCAACAGGTTTTTCCAGCAGACGCTCACAAAATATTTTTTAAGGCAGAGATGAGAAGAAGTGTTACCGCCTGTTCTGCTGTGTGTGTTATCCGATGTGACCTTTCTCCATATGGTGTGGGACTGAGCAGGGAGACAGGAGGTGATCCCTACACATGCTATCAGTCTGAGCTGTTTGCCAGCAAGCACACACATGAACACGCTGCAGGCTCTACATGTCATTGTTACCTGATATTCATGGTGTGTAGGAGAAATGGGACGAAGGAGAAGGTCATATGTGTGATGTCAGAGGCGGTGCGTTCACTGTCGGCCGTGGGTTTGATTGCTGCTGCTCGCGCCTCTTCCAAAGCCCGCGGCTCTCTCTACCCTCTGTCCTTCTCGCCCACCTCCCACAGTCCTCAGCATCGGTCCAGCCCTTGCCAGGAGACACACAGACCTTTCTATTTTTGATTGTAGTCCAAGTGAAAACAATGGTACAGTATGGCTTTAGAAATCCCTAACAGACTGTATTCTCTGTATCAAAGAGAAGTAATATTCACGTCATGTAGCTGTGTCTTATGAATAATGTATGTCACAAACTGCCTAGTACATTAGAAAAATATACAACTATATGCACCGGATGAAGGATGAATAGAATAACATCTTATATAAGTGAAGAAAAATCTTATTTTGTTAGCTTTCTTGCAAAGATCTTGAGAAATATATTTGTTATGTCAAATGTTTGGGGATAAAAGAAAAAATTCAACTCACATTAATAAAACAGAAAACACATTCAGGGTAAAAACTGCATAAATTATATATGAAAGTATCTCTCCGGATGACCTTTGCATTCTTGCTATTTCTTGAATTATGTATCTTCACACAAATTTAGTTAGAACAACATTGCTCTGTCTATAGGTTAGCAAAATTACCCCAGCTTAAATGACTTTGCATTGTCAAAGTGCAGCATTAATCAAAACGATGGTTGATACCTGAGATTTTAAATTGTAAGGATTTACAAGTGCTTTTTAATTTCTTTAGTTCAAATGTGTAAGAGCTTCAAGTGAACGCTGAGTTGAGAATATTTTATCTGGATAACGATTGTTGATATTATTTTACTGACTTTTATACCTTGTAACAGTTTGTGAGCACAATCCACTGATTGTAAGTATTTGTTTTAAACCTAAGTATTTGGGTTTTTTTTAACCTAAGTAAAGTATTTGTTTTGCACAAACTTAAATTTTACTTTACTCTTAAACATTGTTTTTTACAATGACATGGATAAGTAATGATACCTTATCTTAACATGTGTTAAGCCTGTCGTCTGATTGGTTGGTTTTACAGTACCTCCCAGCTTCTGTTGTAAAGTGGATTATGTTATAAACCCCATCTGAACAACTGGAAACAATACTTTGATATGACAAGACTCACTTTTCATCATAATTTCAATCTTAATGAAAAAGAATAGTGTCCAAAAGCAGCAGAAGGGGGACCAATGAATTCATGGACTACTAATGCAACACAGACCCAACAGTCAAATACAACATTTAAGAACTCTGTAAAATAACCACACTTTGTGCCTGTTCTGTTTATCATCATTTAAGAAAACTTGTGTGAGATTTATTTTACCCTTTTGTTGATAATTTTCAGCAGACAGAGCTGCCCTGTCCCCGTCCATAAGTAATCAGTGAATGATGTACTGAACTCATCCTTCTACTATCAAGCTCTCTTGAAATAAAGCACTTAAACCCATAACAGATAACCTGATAGCTGTTTGATAATCTCCAGTATTGGTTTCCAGATACATTAGCAGTGACTGATCTAATTTTAAAAAGAGATCTAAAAGCCCCTTTAGCATACTTAACTAGATATTGTATTACACATGGCGATAGCTGGAAAGAATACACATGCTAACAAATCACAGCGAGAGCCTGAACAGAAGCTTTACAAAAGACATTGTTACTGGGCATCGCCATTGTTTTTTTTAACATAAATGCTTATCGCTTTCTTTATGAGGCAGCGCAGCCTCCCAAAACATATCTTTGCTTTTTATTCATATGCAAATGTGCATCCTTAGGAAAAATGCTTTATTTTAACGGGAAGAAGAAAAGGAGGGAAAAAAGGGGAAGAGCGAAGTTCAGCTTATCACCACTCAACAGATGTTCAGACTACATGTGCTGGTTTGTCTGTCTCGTCACTGAGGGTGAGCGGAGTAAAGCTCCAGTTCCTGGCCTGTCTGAATGGACAGAGTCAACCAGCCGCAGCTTAAAAAAAAAAAAAAACATTTGTATAGTGGATGTAATTGGCTCCGATGACAGAAGTGGAAAGAGCCTGAGGATCAGGATGAGAACCGTCAGCTGCCAAAAGCATTTAGCCGAGCAGTTTGGTTTCCGAGTAGATGCAGTAAAGGCACGGAGCTGGAGGACGGTGATGGAGACAGTTAGGTTCAAGAATGTGCTGAGTGGGTGGTTACAGAGCTGTGGGCTGGGCTCCTGTCTCCTCTCAACAACAACTGTCACAAAAACACAACCTTTACAAACACAGGACCTGTTTACCTCAGTTTATGTTTTAAAAGCTTTGCATGGCTTTAGTTGATGGTGTAGATGTTTGTTAATGCTTTTAAACTTGGACCTCAAGACAAAATTAGGGTTAGGCAGTGACAATAAGGTTAAGTGATTGAGGTCAGGGGAAGCTTTTGGTCCCTGCGATAAGCCCCTGAAATGCTCGTAACTTCCTGTAAAAGCATCCAGTCGACCATCTTGCAGCACTCTCTGTATGTTTGCCAGCAGCCATGTACCTCTCCCATTTTCCAAGGAAGGAGGAGCAGAATTTGGGGAAGAAAATTCAACCTGACATCACTGGTGGTCAAACCAGTGGTTGGCATTGTCATGCAAAAATTTTTATTTCCTTAATAAAAACAATGTGTGGGATCAACACATTGTCATGCATATGTTGTTCTAGAAATGATGACACTACTGTTCTAAACATCTGGTTTGCATCTGTGTGCAAACTCTTTTTAACCTTTTCGAATAGTGTGTAATAGGGCTTGAGTTTTGTTTATGTTTTATCTCAGACAGCTGTGAAAATGTCACTTTTATCGCTTCAGATCATAATCTTCTATAGTGGCTACATGTGTCTCGTCTTCCCTGTGATACAGGGCAGACAGGATTTCAATAAAAACCTGTGTTGCAGGTGGGGGAGATCAAAGCAGGAACAGGAGCGACTAAACGGTCCCATGAAGACCTCAAAAGTGCAACGGGTAGTTCAACTGAGGGGAGGCAGGAGATACCAAAAATGTAAAAGTTAAGAGAGGAACTTTGAGGTTAGAAAAGTAGGTTAGTGACCAACAGGTTTCTGGCACAAATCCCTTGAGATAAGGAGGCAAATGCCCTTGACCAGCTGACCAACAACTGTGGTGTTCTGCTGCCAAATCTGGACCTATGTAGTTGTTGAAAAAGAAATTACAGATGCCTCTGATATATCTGGATAAAGCTGAACAAACAATTCTGAATTCTTTGTTTGACTTTCCCTCCATCATCTCGCTCTCCTTCGTTCCTCTATCTTGCGACATAACTTCCATGGCTGGTTGATTTGAGTGAGCAGAGGGAAACGGGCGAGGCGTCCACAGTTCAGGGCTCCGGAGAGCTTGACCAGGCAGCAGCAATCAATCACAGACTAAATCCCTCGTCTCTCAGGACTGCTGTGTGCCAGGTGTCATGGTCAACAGCTGCAGTGAAATATCAGGTCTGCACTGCGTGTTGGAATGAAAATAGACTAGTAAACAGGCTCTTTGAAAACTCAGAGGGAAACTAATAAAATGCACAATCGCTGCATTGGTTAACCAATAGATGTTTGTAATTTCCTGACAATCAATAAATTTCCTCGATATTAACGTAACAAAAAGTCTCGGGGTGGATAGTTGTGTGCATACTTTAAGATGTGTGACATGATGGAGTGCTGTCCCCGTTCCTATGATCATTAGTTGTATTGCCCGTATAAATACATTTTCCCCCAAACCTTCATCAAATTCTTTTATTCGCGAAAACCTAACCAAACCCAAACCACACAAGGCAGCAGATCATGCTGAAATGTTCGTGAAAGTCATTTTTGGAACAGTCATGTACTGCAGGTTGTTTTAGAAGCCACTGACAATATCATAGAGGCAGGATTTAAACTAAAGCCTCAGCAGCAACAACTAATCCTCAAATATTAAACAGGCAAGAAAGATACTTGCAACAAGGCAGGAGGCAATGATGTGATGTGGCGTGCGAGTTTATAAAGACGTCTTGTGCAGCAGCAAACTGCACATGATGGTATCGGCAGCAGTGAAACCCCTTTGAATTTGATTGACTGTTATTTGTCAGACATTAGTCAAATACCCGGTGATCCATGCTTGCTGTAGCACAAATGAAATGCTGATGTTCAGCTGATGCAGCACAGCTTTACTGGTCTGCCTGGAGTAACGTAGTCTAAATAACAGTTGTGCTAAGCCTGGTGACTAACGGCCAGTAAAAAGTGATGCAGCAGCCTGCATGTGTAGGTGGCGTGACTGAAGTGACCTGCACTAACAGGTGTGAAGTATGTTTGTCTGACCCTGCTGTGCTGTCTCTTTTTGTTTCATGTAGACGTGTCTAGAGTTGGAGCGGTATCTACAAACGGAGCCCAAGAGACTGTCAGAGCTCTTTGACGAGGAGCTGGACTGTCTCTTAACGCCGGCCTTCATGCAAGGTGGTGACAGCGATGAGGATCTGATGGATCCCCTCCTCCCCAGCCTTCCTGATCAGCCCAGTCCGCCTCCACTACTGGCAACTTTGCCCAAGGTCCAGGCCAAAATCCTCCAAATCCCCAACCCTGGCATGACCCAGGCAGAAGCAGGGACTGAAACCCTCACAACCAAGGAGCAAGTCCTGGGAGGAGTCAGTGCCGCACAGCTGAGCGCTGCTGTTACATCCCTAACACCGCCGTCATCACCAGAGCTCGGCCGTCACCTCATCAAACCAACACAGACACTCACTGCGACTGCAGATGGTACATTAACACTTAAACTGGTGGCAAAGAAGGTGGGACTGGGCGCAGCTAAACTGGTGGCAGCACGAGCATTACCGTCCCCGCCGAGCCGAGGAGCAGCCCTCAGTGACAGCGAGCAAGGGGGGGGAGGAAGTCTGGGTGGAGATGTGCCGGAGAACAAGAAGAGGGTCCACCGATGCCAGTTTAACGGCTGCAGAAAGGTTTACACCAAGAGCTCCCACCTGAAGGCACATCAGAGGACCCATACAGGTCAGTCCTTCTGTAAATTCACAATTCCCTGCAGCATGAGCAGTCTATAGTAAGATTTCAGCTCTGCAGTCCTGCACTTTGAAGTGAAACTGTTGCTTTGGGTTCATAGTCCTGACTTTCAGCTGTACTTTGTAGGTATTTACAGGACTTATAGCCCTTGTATACCTGCAGCATGCAGGAAACCTGTAGGACTTTCAAATGTATCTGCACCTCTCGAGAAGCAATAATTTGTCAAACGTGACGGTGCCGTTGTTTGTGATTTATGTTTAGTCAGTGCTCACAAATTGCTTGTGTGAAACTGACCCAGAGCCCTGCAGTTTTAGAGCAGTGCAGGAGGACAGCACACAGATATGCCAGCTAAGTTAAGGCTACATGCTGTAATGTTTCAGTGTGTAAATGTGAGACACATGACCTTAGGCCGGATGTGTGTGTTTGTCGCCACTGAAAAACAGACCACATGCAAAATGGATGGGAAGCAAGAAAAGCTTCTGGGGAAATCTGCACAGAAACACTTGCTGCTAAGACCTCTCATCTTCTTTTGCTTTTCAGATGCTTCTTTAGATTTATTAATTTCCTCCTGATACCAGCTCAGGGCCAAAAGGCCCTGCCTCAGTAACTGCCTGATGATTGATAGATTAGTAGTAAATGGCTTTGCGAATTCAGCCGTGTCCGACTGGGTCTGACATGCAGCTTTAGATGCTAACTACAGCTGCCTTGTCAGTGAACCTCAGACAAAACACACACCAGGCAAGTGTGTCGAGGGTCCAGTAGCTGTGGGATTTCTGTAGTGTTAGCTTGTGGAGACGAGCTTTTGTTAAAGAGGCAGCCACATCAGCTATGATGAATGGATGATTTACACCAGTGTTAAAGAGTACTGAGTGACCCTAACTCAGCCTGAAACTTTTTTGTCATGGCAAAACATGTACTTGTTAAGGAGCCATTAGTTTTATTTCTCTGAATAATTTATTGCAGGAGATCTTCCATATGTTATGCATGGGGTCTTTTTTTTTTATTTACAGCAAAAGGAAAAATGTGCTTCAACTCTTTAACAGATTGCACCTCTAAAGTAGATTTCAAATAAAAGAAGAGTGCAAAATAAATAGATTAAATCAAAGTATTTGGTCAAGTACTGATGAGCTACATGAGTTTGAAAGATGTCAGATGTTACCACAGTGCAGCGCTATGAGATTTTACTACCCGGGAAATTTGGGTTGTAACTTTATCATTAGTCACTGCAGGTACAACGAAGACATAGGTGAAGTGTTGGTCTGTGTTTGCTCAGTGTCATCACCATGTACAATGGCAAAAATGTACATGTTAAGCTGTGACTGGACGGTTTTGGTGTGATGTATCCACCATTGGCAGACACACCAACAATTTTGTCAATTTGCTTTTTAGGTTGTTCTTTTTTCTGTCTCTGTAACTCACATTACATAAGTAGCTGATTTTATGCACTGCAATGAAAATATATTTACTATATATTACTCACATTGGAGCTTTGCAGTTGTTGCTCAAAGCGACAGCACTACTTTGAAAGTGACAGGAACCGGTGTACCACAGATTTGTGCATTCTTAGAAATCCATTAATCTGTTTTCAACTTAAAATTTCGCCTGAACTGGACATCTTTTAGCCTGCAACTGACGTTGAATCCATCACTTATCTGCAGCATGAGGCCTGCAAAGGCTTGTACCACCTGAAGCTAGCATTATTCAACTTTAACCGCAGTGTCGTTTACAGTATCCGGAGCAGTTTGTGGCCTCTGGTCTTCATCTTCTACTGTTAGCAGTCTCCTTGGTGTTCACCAGGATTAGAGTACATAGCCTGCAGACCTCCACTGTATTAATAGTGGCAACCTTGGCATCATTAATCCAGCGTGGTACAGGCTTATATGAGCCCAGCGACCATCCCATGGCTTTAAGTATGGCATTAGGTTCCAGGGCAGCACCTAGCACCCCACAGCTGTAGCTCTATTATATCTAATCCAGAAGAGAGCTTTCTAGCTATCTTTCTCGTAGCATGACAGCGAGCTGCAGCATCTTTACTTTTCTGATTATTGTAGAGTCTAGTCAATGCTAACCAATGATGAGCTTTTTAAAGCAGGATCGTTCACTGGGGGAAAAGCAAGACACCCTGAAGACACTTCACTCTGTGTGTGTTTGTGTGTGTGCTGTAAACGTGGGGGCGGTGTATTCCCTCCCGATGTGTTCATTACAAGTGCAGCGCTGTGGTTTAATTAGCCTAATCCTCTTTTTGGGTTATTATGACCATAAATCATTGAACATACATGTAGGGAGGGATTAACGTAGCAGAGACTAGAGGGAGGATCAGCTGCAGAAAGCCTGCTCAGCATCAATATACTTATTGTCACATAGTGCACACCAGAGGCCATTAGATACATCATTATAGTGGAGTGTCAGGAAAACACTGTACATGTGCTGCAATTCCACATTACGTTGGTAATTGGATTCGTCTGTTCGTATCCAAATCTGCAGCTGCGATGTGAAGTCAGGTTTAGGTTTCTAAAATGAAAATGTTTAATTAGGGAAGAGTTGTAACAGTAATAGATGTACAAATTAATTCAGTAAATCTCTCAAGTCCCAAGACAGAGCTGCTCTGAATCAGAGCCAGTGTTTTCTGGTTCTCTGGGTGTTTTTTCCACTCTGCTGGGTGGATCTCCAAAACAGTAGATGTCTGATAATTGTATCATCATCGTTATTCAAGCAGCAGTCCAAAAGAATATACTTAACTGCATTCTTGGCTGTTCAAATTCTTCAAATCAGTGTGCGGATTCTTTTTTCTACAACTACCACTAAACCTGATACAATATTTGGATATGCATTTATACCAATGCAGCTCATGGGAGTGATTCCTGCAGTTTGGATGAATGCACTAAGCTGCTGTCAGATGATGATGTGCTTCCATTACAGAAACCAGAAAAATGTTTAGACAAGCTAAGCACAGAGGAGAAAGTAGAAAAAAAAGATAAAGAGAAAACCTCTGTTACTGTTTGCTTTAAATCCAAATTTAAATCTTTGTGCAAATGGATTTTGCATATTTTGAGACCAGCTACATTTTCAGGCAGCAGGTGAAACCTCTGACAGATAACTGTGTTGCCTGACATTGTCTCAATATATTTATTTAGAGAGTCGTTTTGCAGCTCCACAGTACATATTTTAACATTGTGTATAGGGCCGTGTTGCACCAGTCTATGATGTTACACTACTGGTTTTGTTTAAAATTCATTCATGTCAGGGAGTAAACTCACTCTGCTCCGGTTTCCACTGGAATCAAGATGCAATTGGCTCTCACCCAGCTGTCGCTGAGCTCTGTCACACCGTATTTGCATAAAGTCAAGCTTTCTTCAATTTTTCCTGTTGCATCACTGGAGTCCTTTTGTGTCTGTCTCACACAGTGGGGGCAAACTGAAGGACTATGCCGGGTTTTTGTTGACAATGAATGTCAGCTGTCACTGACCAAGGGATCTGTTGCTGCTACTGTGAATGCTGTGTAACACTGGATGAATGACAGCTACATGTCACTGACTTTCCCAAACAGCAGTGTCATACAATAAATATTTTTAAGGAGAAGCAGGTTCACAATCCCTATCCCATAATCCTAGAGTCTACAATGCAATACTACGGTTGTAGCCACAATGCAAGTTACAAATGTTGGGATGGGCAAACCTGGTCGTAAAGACAGTGTGTTCCCCATGCCAGCAGTTGTGAGAATAGTATCTGTCATTATGAAATGTGCCAATTTGAGTGGCCACCAGGGACCCCATCTTTTAGACAGGCCTCAAACATTTACCTGGTTTGCCTCTCCTGACAGCACTCTGTTTACATTTCTACGCATTGCTCAATTTCTATATGTTTAGGTCATTTACATGGTGTCTGTTGATACTAGCTTCAGTTTGATAAGTTTAATAACTTTAGGGAACAACCAGTCTACACTAATTGGTGTGAGGGTTATTTATCATTACGATGAGTCGGAACGGTTTGGTAATCTGCTGTCAGTCATTGGATGAATTATTCGGATTAGACAATAAAAAGAAAAACTTTTTGTGACTAAACTCCTTTTTTTTAACTGGACGCCTTCAGGGTGCTACTGCAAAAAACAAGTAGCATAGAGCAGACAAATGTGAGGGTTACCTGCAACTCAAAAGCAGTGTGCATGCTCTCAATGAAAAAAATTACAAAAAGCTGCCCCAGGCTGCAAAAACGCATCCCGTCTGATTAGGCCCTAATTGTAGTTCTCCAAGACTTCTTACCCTGCTACGAACCCACCCTCAAAAAGTATCTTCATGTCAGGAAAACCTTCTTGTAACCCCAGACCTCCGCACACATATATGTACATCTTTACTCTGCCCACTAATTTCAACCTCCAATCTCTCTCTTTCTCTCTTTCTCTCTCTCTCATTCAGTTTGCGTTGCCAAGCAACTGCATCACACTCTTCCATAATTGGTTGGTGCCTGGTGGATTGTCCATGCCTGTTAATCTCTCTCTCTTTCTGTCTATCTCTCTCTCTCTCTCTCTCTCTCACTCTCTACCACCCACCACCCCTCACACACCCCCTTTCTCTCTTTCTCTCAGTTGCTAGGTGACTTTATCATGCATCCTTGCCTCTCTGTGCTATAATTGGCTGGCGTCATGATTGCTGTGGCGTCAGGCCCGAACTGGCCTTGCTTCATTCCTACATGTGTGTGTGCGGGTGTTTGCGGGGGATCCTATTGAAGGAGATAGGGTGCTCTGGCCAATTACTGAAGACGGGTGTGAAACGGCCGCCTGTCTGGCACCTGCGGCCCCCACTCCTACCCCATATAACACACACGCACACTTGTGCAGGTTGAGAGTGTAGCATTTCTCCAACAGGCCTAGAGGATAAGCTGCAAAGTGGTGTGCTATTATATGTAGAAAATATTGGTCCAGTCTCGTGTCCTGACTGAGGACACTGTAGAGCGAGCAGGAGGATTCATATACACATATATCACCCCTGAAGAATCAACATGGCTGATTTTAATTCGGACCTAGAAGTAAGCTGTTGTCTAATCTGTTGTCTAATTACATGTTTTCACACTTTTCACAGCTGCACAAGAGGTTTGTGGGTTGGTGCCAAAAAAAACTTTTTTCTCGACCTTCCCCACAAAAGGCAATAAATACCTGCCTTATTTTGAATTTTCCTACTGATTGCACCTTTCTCTGTCTCTCCAACCTTAATTCATAGTCATACAAACTGTAGACATGAGTTTTATATAGAAACTGGTGAGCTAACCTGCAGACCCACAGCTCATTAATCTTAGTGTCCAGATATTAGCCTTAAATGTATGAACCATCTGTCCATCATTTGTCCTTGTTTTGCCACAGTGAAAAAAATTTAAACTCTCTGCACTTATATAGCTTTTTTTCTACCTATTGGTACTTAAAGCACTTTACACTGCTTCTCATTCACACATTCACACTCACAATCACACACACATGATGGGGGAGCTGCTATACAGCAGTCCAACACTCACCGGGTGGAGGCCAGCTGCACCCCAATTGCCCATGTACTGTAGACCTGATATTTTTCTCCTGCAAGTTCCTTAAGCTCCTCCTGTAGAATCCAGCACATGCTGGTGAATGAAGTCCCGTTTGTTCTAATTCTGCCCCAGGTCTTCCATTCCACTCCTCCAATGTGTCTGAACCATTCTCCACCCAAACCTTGTGGCCATATGGGTCAAGATTGTTCTCCTTGTTATCATAGGCTAATATAAAGCTTCTATCACTGCATGGAAGCAATTGGCAGTTAAGCTTACAACCCTTTGTAAAAGCCAATTAGACTAATGAAACAATCAGCTAAACCAGACATTTTCTTTTATTGTTTCTTTGTTACTTCAGATATTTTTCCTTTATACAACTGATGGATATGGATTTCAGATGCTTTCTGGCTTTAACAGCTAATGTAGCTTCCAGCAGAGATGAGGAGCATGCATAAGAGGTCTGGTCAAAATTCAAACTGACCTGCACAAGAGAAAAAGGTCTTGTGAATATTTTTTTCAAACTTGTAGTCAACTCAAGTGCTATCAAAATCCCTAAGACCTGTAAACAGACCTGGATCTGTAAAATTAGTAAAAGTCAGTAAATATTCTCTCCAACAATAATGCAATTGTTGTTTATGACATAATTATAAACAGCCTTTGTTAGCCTTTCCTATCACAGCTATGCTGATGACACACAGCTCTTCCTGTCCTTCCCACCGGATGACTCCACTGTCTCATCAAGCATTTCTGCCTGTCTCTCTGACATCTCTGGTTGGATGAGAGAGAGACTTTCAGCTCAACATCTCCAAGACTGAAGTCCTTGTCTTCCCAGCCAGACCTTCGACACAAAACAACATCAGCATCAACATTGGATCTACAGTGATTGTCCCCACTAAGTCGGCCAGAAAACTGGGGGTCATCATCAACGACCAGTGGAGTTTTAAGGACCCCATCTCCTTAGTCTCTAGAGCATGCAGATTTGCCCTCTACAACATCAGGAAGATCAGACCATACCTCACCGAATATACCACTCAACTCATATTACAGGTGCTGGTCATATCTCATCTTGACTACTGCACCGCCCTGTTAATGGGGAGTATCAGTATGCACAGTCAAACCTTCGCAGAAGATCTAAAATGTGGCAGCAGGCCTAATTTTTAATCCGCCAAAAAGGACTCACAACGTCACAATGTCACACAACTCTTCTGATCTCTACACTCTACACAATCCCTCCCGTCCGCTGCGCTCTGCCAATGAACAACATCTGGTGGTCCCAGCACAGCACAGAAGACCTCAAGCAAAACTCTTTAACTCAGTGATCCCCTCATGGTGGAATGAGCTACCAAACTCTGCACGTTCAGCAAGCTCACTGCCAGTATTCAAAAAACTGCTGAAAACAGAACTCTTCCTAAGCACTTCAATCGATATTTTAAAAATATAGATTCTGCTTTTTCTTGAAATTAAATCTCATGAAATGTAAACACTTTTTCTGATAGGACTTTGCTTTGATGTTTTCTCCTTGACTTAGATTTTTGCTTGACTTGTACCCCAGTTATAAGTCGCTTTGGATAAAAGTGTCTGCTAAATGGCTAAATGTAAATGTAAACAATGAAAAAGGTTTCAACCGTTAAAATGCAATATTTGGACTTCTGTTTAATGTATGGCATAAACAAACGATGCTACTTAGTAAGTCTGAACAGTAGGTGAGAGTAAGATGTCGTTTCCCTTATACCCTGTGCTCTGACAACCGACGTGTTACCAGAGGAAAAATGCCTAATGGTCAGACAGCAACCAAAACCTAGATCCCTGTTGGGGAAATCAGCAACTGACTGCACGAGATTTGAATCGAGAATTTGAATATACAAATCCAGAAGGGCACAGCTTGTGAGCTGGAATTCATTTCGTCCAAGGACAACTGCATTACCCTCCTGACACGTTTTGTGTGTTGATGAAAGAAGACTCCAATCAAAGAGACTCAGGAAGCCTGTGTGTGTGTGTGTGTGTGTGTGTGTGTGTGTGGATGGGGGGGGGGGGCTTAGGGGAAGACGGCATCCTTCACAGTTGGATGTTCCTGTAGCACATCATCTCTTTTACTTGTAGTTGCATCACCTGGCTCTCATAGCTGCCCTGCACTTCAAATATTACTCTTTGTGAAGGTGCCTCTGAAGGCACTTGGTTTTTTTTTTTTCTGCCATGATGGTTCAACACGGTGAATTAAAGCAATTAAAGTTTAGAAAATCAATCTCACATGTGGAACTCCTGATGATATGTGGAAGGTGCTGTATGCCCTGCGGTGTGGTTAGGAGATTATATGCAAGGAAGAAAATCAGAACAGAACCTTTAGATATTATGTGTCTGCATTTAAATTGTCTGCACATTCTTTTAAAAAGTGTTCCCTTACAGGGCATTTTCAGGTGGTGTAACATTATTTCTTAACTAAAACCCAGCAGTAACAGCAGTTACTCTGGGTAATCATTTCACTTTCGTTGCACTGTTTCTGTTTTAATTTCATTAAGTCAGAGGTTGACTTGTACAGTATGTAGCTTTGTCATTTTTCACTTACCGCTCACCTTCATTCTAGCTCTGAATGTTTTGCCATCATTCAAACATTTTTGAATTACTGCAAAACTAAATTGTGGTTGGTTTGAAACCAGGTAATGGCATTTTTGTTTTCGGTGTCACTTTAATTTCCATCGTGTTTGATTTAACTTTTCAAAACTAATTTTATTGTATCAGCCCCATTGCAGCTTCACAGTGAGAGTGACAGCACGACTCAGAGGAGATGACCTTGACAGGAAACATTATGTTTCGTTTTTCTTTTTGACTGTGGAAATTCAAAATGCCCCCAGTCATTAACACACTTGGAAACCCATCCTATTCTATTGCATCCTATTATATTTGCCACATCTTGTGAAATGCTTCAGTTTTCACATTAGCTCCACTTTGCTCTGGATGAGTGTGTTTGTGGCTTTATGAATATTAGTGTGTGCTGTGATGGGAGTGGAGGGGCTGCTGGGACATCTGGCTAACTGACTGTAAGCTGCTGTATTACTCCCCATTAAGAGTCATTAGGACCCCAATTATAGTTACCACCCACCAGATATCTCTCTCTCTGTATCGCACTCTCTCACACACAGACACACACACACATGCACACTTACAACACTGAGGGGCACACTCTAGAGGTCTGCAATTAGGTTTGGTCTTTTTTTTTTTCCACGCAATGTGAGCAGTGGGGAAAGTGGTTTGAATATTTGAAACTGAAAATGAAATTGATTTAACACAACACCAATCCTACTCCTTCAGTGTTGAAGTAAAACTAACAAAGTTCCTAAAATAACATCAACCACAACAACTACACACACAAACAAAGGCATGTTAAAAAAGACTGTTCAAGGTTTCCTGTGAAAGACAACTCTGAACAGCATGAGGGGGGGGGTTCAGTGAAAATCAACCTTTTTCACTCTGCCTCTAAGACAGCAAGTACAGATGTGCACGAAAATATTTTAGTACTTTAGATAGTATAAAATTAAATAATAGACCTAATACAAGTCCTCACACAATGAAATGAAAAGAATGAGTTTATGAGACTCTCATCCAAAGGCGATGTAATTCAGTAGAGAATAAAATAATTGATTTTTATTAGAATTTAAATTTAATATAAATACGTTTTTGCTTGGATTGACATGTCTACAGTGGAATAATGCATCTCACTTTAAAATTACTGTATTAAAAAGGATTTCTTTTAATACTCTAGTAATAATAATTGAAGTGATGTAGAAGACCAGATTTCCTGCTCAAATATACTCTGTGAGAAACACAGTCTTATACAGATGTTTACAGATGTCGCCAATATGAAGACAGACTTTCCTACACTCTACACACACAGTTCCAACTGAAGAGGCACATACACGCAGCTGGAAGCCTTTCTATCATGGGGAGATAACTACAGGTTGAGAACAATAGACCATCTCTTCTCCCATCTGGTGAACCGGGGGATGAAACTTCATTTACATTTCAGATCCCACCACCTCAGGGTGTGTGTGTGTGTGTGTGTGTGTGTGTGTGTGTGTGTGTGGGCAGGGAAGCAGGGGGTTGGAGGGTTTGTGATAGAGTGAACAAAACGAGATTCATTTCAGGGTGAATTTGGGATTATGAATTAACACGCCTTGGTGCTGAAAGACTTCATTTACCACTAATTGAATGCATTGGCTCATTGAAATTGCTGTTGTGTTAAAGCTGGACTGCCTGCCTGGCCTTTGGGTGGTGTGTGTGTGTGTGTGTGTGTGTGTGTGTGTGTGTGTGTGTGTAGGTTTGGGAAAAGCCAGGGGTGGTAACCTGTGTATCAGTGAACAGCTGTAGTTTAGACGTGTTAAATTAGATGTAGAATTCATAATAAAATGTGACACCTCCTCTTTTTATTTCTCTCTTTCTCTCTCTCAGGCGAGAAGCCATATAAGTGTTCATGGGAAGGATGCGAATGGCGTTTTGCACGCAGTGACGAGTTGACACGACACTACCGCAAACATACCGGAGCGAAGCCATTCAAGTGCAACCACTGCGACAGGTAAACAGACACACACATCCACTGTGAGAGAAAACATTCACATTTGCACATAAGCTCTATGCAGGACACTGGTGCTTTATTTTAGCAGTTTGTAAATATTATATTTCAAAACACAGGTTTCTTCTATTTCAAATGCAACAAAACTGATTAGATTTTGAAACAGGTGAAAAAATTAATTTGAAGAAATCCACAGACACTAAAGGATTCTGGGTTTTGTTCAGAATTACTAACTTCTGCAAAACTTTTATTGTCCAGGGTTCATGACTTTTGAATGTTTATGTGATGCCCTGTGGCCTTACTGTTACTAGTAGTAAAGTACTGAAATACCACAGGTAACCTCTTTAGGTAAATTAGATTTGGTGTGTAAAAACAACAAAAAGAAGGCTACTTGCTCATCTTTGAGAGAGGGGGGCTTACAGGCTTTGTGCTTGGCTACATTAAAAACATCACAGAGCTACCTCTGTACTGAACCTGCAGGGAAGAAAAACTTCCGGCTGATATCTGGGAAAAGCACATACAAGCTTGTAAATGAGTTCTGTTTGCATAACTCTTTCAAGCTTTTCCTTGAAATCGATATACTGATGGAGACAGTTGGCTATATCACAGCATAACCATTTTAGCTGAAACAAAATGGCTTCTGTGGATTGTTTGGAAATACCCCTGAAACAACATGGAGACAGAGGCTTTGACCGATAATAAATTAAATTTGTTTTTCTACCATCCCTACTCTACGCATCTTATGGAATTCAATGTGTAATAATCAGCAAAGTGCACATCTCCGTCCTTATGCACATGGAAATCACATTACTTTAATACAAACGTTTGATACAAAATACTGCAAACGAGCCGGTTTGAAGTTTAGAAGGGACGTGAGCATTTTGTTAAATATATATTCCTGTGTAAAAGAGGAGCTCAGGTAAGTTCTTATCTGTCAGGATGTGTGTACAGTTCAGTCAATTTAATGATAAGAAATGTTGTATTCCTAAATTTAATTAATTCCTAATTGTTCACATTGCGTGGCAGCCACAGGAATACGTGCGATATAAATGTTATTCTGCTTCTGTTGAGAACTGGGCTGAAAATGGTCTGCTGTTATGTTATCTGCATAGTGGGGGAAGATTTTACTCATGGATCAAAGTTTAGTTTTTTTTTTTTTGATGAATCATGTCTGACGCAGTTTAACCTCAGTGGAAAACAAAGGTATAGAAAGAAAAAGAGGGGAAGAAAATTTCCAACTCAAATCAAACTCAATCCCCCCACGGACAAAAGCCAGGGACGTCTTTGTCAGTCTGTTGAGAGTCACATTGTCTCTTTGGCTTTTCTTCCTCAAGGTAGACAGAGTGTGTGTGTGTGTGTGTGTGTGTGTGTGTGTGTGTGTGTGTGTGTGTGTGTGTGTGTGTGTGCTTACTCATGCCCCTGTGCTGGCAGTCAGATGGATTCTGGCTATTGGCAGACTGGTTGCATCTAATTGAGTGGCACCAGATGCCAGCTCCACTTTAACATACACTGTGCATGTGTTTGTGTGTGTGTGTGGTTGTTTGTGTGTGTGCCTGCACTACCTTTCTGATGAAACACACACACAGGCTTTTGCCCTAGAGACAGTGTAATTGGCTGTTGTGGGTTCCCTCTAGTTTGGGTTTTAGACATAAAACCCTCCAGAAACCTGCTGGAAGCTTCTAATCCTGGCTGAGATTTGGGACTGTATTAGCTCCTTTCTGGCACGCACACACACACACTATATAGAGGCACAACACACACATGCATGTAGAACTGAGAAGCATTTATATGCAAAGTCATATTTAAAAGCTGCGAACAAATTTAAAAGTCCAGACACACTTGGATCCAATATGAAAGGCATGAGCTGTGTCACAGTTGAGTCTGCAGACTCTGTGCTGATGTTAGAGTTAGTTATTTGTTGTGTCCAAGGCTTCCGAGATGAGGGTTTTGTTCATTTTCTGCAGTGACAGTGCTGGTCACTTACAATTGGAGCTTTTCTAGACTTGGATGGAACCTCTCATGTTATAACCATAGAAACTGAAGCAACAAAGCTCTGATTCTGACATCGTGGCTATAGCCATGGCAGCTGAGGATGATGGGTGCTGTGGCATTAATATGTCTTGAGTCAGTAGTAGCCACCATGAGTTGAGCTTCAGATCAGCTATTACCTCTAATACAGAATTTAAAAAAAGGTCTTATACGTAGAAAAAAATGCCCAAATGCTAAATTAACAATATGCCATATTCATTTGGTCAGTACTCTGAGTTTTCCTCCTACAGCTGATCCTGTAACTTGTCATGTAGCACCAACATATTAAACTATCAATTTAATACTTTCCACCACCATTTCTACGGTCATGTCTTTATGAAGACCCTTTTTCATATATGCTATTATAACATTTTACAAACTTATCGAATGTGGAATGGTCTCCAGGCACAGAAGCAGAACCTTCACTTCAAGGTTTTTGAGCCAAGCTTGTCTCCTTACCAATCAGAGAATTTTAATGACTTTTGGCATCTTCTTATTTATTCTAATATTGCAACTATGACTGAAGTGGTAATGTTTTGTAGCTTTAAATGTACATTAGTACAACCTCAGACTATACAGCCTCAGTTATTGTGACCAGACACTCTTAGAGTCCTGATTTCCCAGTTCCAGAGTTTCCCTGTAAGAGTTCTGATGGTCTGATTAGAAGCTGGAAACATGGTTAACATAGCAGGGATCTGCCTCAGTCTCTACAGTAAGACACACATACATCTGTGGTGGGTGGAGCCAGCCAAATATTACCATGAGAATAGCAAAAAATGGCAGTCATGGAGAGGTTAACATTAGATAGACTGTTCAATGTGACACATTTTCTCCAGGGGAAACACACACATACAGACACACACACACACAAACACACACACTGCAGTCTGTCATTAATCCTGCCTAATCAAGCAGGGACCCCCTGATGTTTCCATGGAGAAGGAAAGATGAGAAGTGATGAGGAGGAGGACAAAAAATAAGTGAGGAGGAGCAGGGAGAGTTTAGAGAAGAAGAGGAGGAGGAGCGTGTGTGTGTGTGTGATTTGGGGGAGTACCAGCTGGTCTGGCTGCTCCGCCCTCCAACAGTGACACAGTAACTGGCATGGCCATCTGTCCAGTCACACAAACACACACACACACATACACAGATTGGTAAAGGTGTACAGTAGTTATCACATGGCCACCCATGGTTTGACCACAGAGGACCATGAGCAGAGTTCAACACTCACACCATGTTCAACAGGATTCTTTCTGTGCATTTTCCATAAAATCACTGTCCACACTGAAAATCTAGTTAAAAGAAAGTTAAATGTCTCAGTCTCATTTTCCTGTTGGTTAAAGTTGAAAACTGAAAATTCACTGACTATTTTTGTGGCACAGCAGTTGAACAAATTGTAACGAATCAACACACTTGATCCAGTTGGGTGTTGAATCCTCAGAGAGACAAATAAGAATAACAGAAATAGGACAGCACTCATATGGAATCTTTTTTTTTTTTTAAATAATGCACAGCCGTAGTGTTACATGTACAGACAGGTGACAAATTAAAGGGAAACAAAACAGCTTCAATGCTCCTTAGCACTGATCGTCAAAGTCTCTGTAACTTTACTGGAGGGCAGAAAATATCCCAGTCATTCCGTGTTTTGATGATGGTAATGAAGAGCACTCTGCCTGTCCAGAATCTCCCAATCAGAATAAACTGCTCAGTATTTTTGTACATGCCACAGAGGTTGGATGTTACTGTAATGGCTCAGTTGTACTATGCAGCTCACATGTGTAGAATGTTCACTATATCAAACCAGACAGCATTAAAGCTCCCGAATAATTAATTTAAAAACAATTCTCATTCACCCTCTCACCGGAGAACATGAACAGCCTCAGTGCCCATAAAACTCATTCACTGTGTGGTTATAGACTTTGTTTTGTTTTTACCAAATGTAAAGTAATTCATATGGCTGTTTATATAAAATAAAAAGAGGTTTTGCATGTATTTCTACCTCTAACAAAAATGATGCTTAATTTGTCAGAAAATCACGCTCTACACAGTTATGGCAAGAAAAGTTGCCACTAGCTATCGTGGCCAAAAACTGTGGGCGTTACTGGCATGTTTATTTAACTAAGCGCTCTCTAATAACCGATGCGTGTTTGCAGAACCTGAGGGGTAAGTCATAAAGTTTACCAATGCTGGGGTCAAAATATCGCAAAATTTATGAGCCACATCGTTAACACACATTAGAAAAGGGCTGTAAGTGGACACAAAGGTGATATGTGGGTTGGTTCATGGGTTTAACATCCAGTGTACAAATGTTATGACATTGCAGTAATAAAGGCAGCTTAACAATATTTCCATTCATTGTTTAAAGGTTAGTTGCACCATCTTGTTGGGCTTTCTTCTACTGCAGTGATTTAATGCCACCTGACAGGAAAATTAGCGCCACCAGCAGTTTATCTCAACAAATCAACCTCTAGTATTAGCATAACAGTAGTGGGTGGAAACGCACATTAATCATGTTTAAAATTCTTTAGCCAATTTGTATAAAAATGCAAAGTGTTTTTTTTTTTGTGGGGGGGGGGGGGGGTTGGGGGAGGAGGGGGTAAGGTGCTGTTTTAAATGTTCACATGTAAGTTTACGGCATCATCAACAGGATGTGGCGGGTTAAGAACAGCTAATATAAGGCCGGTGTGTCAGCCAATCAGCCAGTAGCATCAATGAGACCTGGGCAGCATATATACACAGAATATATGTGCAAATACTTCTTAGTTTTATGTACATCACATTTTCAAATTGAGGCAGTGCTTTAAGCTTATTGGCTCCTGGTTGACTTTGTGATGAAACTTTATTGATCAAGCTGAACATTTTCCCTCGATGTGAAGCTGAACCAACATAACCACGCTGCTGATGTAATTTCCTGCTGGATCGAACAACTGACAGTAAGAGAACGCAGCACAACAATACGACTTTATTTTGTACCTCTAAATGTCTGGATGGAACAACATGCTGTCTAAACGCACACGCACACACACACACACACACACACACACACTCCAATACAAAGAGTAGCCTTGACTAATTAATAATGAATAAAGCCCCTGGCAAATTGAATTTTTAATTTATCTTATTATTCTCTCCCACATTTTGTTTTGCCTGTCCTGTAGTCAGAGCCTTGTGATTCACTTTTACTGTGCACATTCAGCTTTAATGTCTGAACAATGGCGAAATAAAATTAAATACTTGTGACATTCCGAATCTTATATTAAACATCACCGGCACCTGGTTTTATGTTTCGCTCACACCAGGTGCAGTCACTGCTCAGTTAAATGGCCCGGCATTAGAAAGCACTGCCAGCCTGTCTGCATTAGTGTCCATGTTCACAATGCATATCCAATTAGTTTCTACAATAGTGTTTCACTGTGAGCTGGAGGACTGCAGAGCTGTGGAGGTCTGGCTGTGATTAATGGAGCTGTTTGAGTCGTATGTAAAGAATCACTGAGCCTGAATCGGCCTGTATTCGTCTTTACGTCGTGATTTCAATAGCGTGACATAATGAGGTAAGACTATTGAAACTGACTGTAGTTTTAAAATGAGGTGCTTGGATCTCAGTAGTTTTACTGAATGTGTGTGTTAAGCCATAAACTCTGTGTCTGAATTTATACTTCTACCTGCTCTGCGGAGGGAATAATCTCAGTCACTTAAATATTGCTATATAGCAGCTTATATAAAAAGTACTTTTATAGGAAGTATGTATCAATTATGACATGTTCCTTGTTAAATAACTTTTAACTAGGACTTTTGGTATTTCTTTGGAAAATCTACATTTTTACACGGGCTGAAAACGTGGCTCATGTGGACTGGAGCCCAGTATTTGTCAGTTGTTATCTTCACCAAACACCTGCTAGTTTGCTTATGTGGCTAACGTCATCTACTGTGCATCCAACCCGGTCTTCTATAAACTATGTTCTAATGTTTTAGGAAACAGGGTTGTGTGCATCACATGTCGTTTGTGTGTCCGACTAAGCATCAAACTCGTGCAACCCAGTGCGCTTATGTTTGACGGGAAAAACTAAACAGAGGACATGGTGTGTAGTTCAAGTAGGGGAGCATGGGACCGAGTGTTGCCAGGAAATACACAAAGCCGTGTGTGTGTCAGTGGGCCTGGCGGTGGAGCATCTCCAGTGAATACACATTGCTCATGGGAAGTTCAAGGGGCGTGGGATTATGGAGGGTTCCCAAGAAATACACAGAGACAGTGGGCATTGAAGGGGTCCCAGGAGTGTGGCACAGTTATTATACATGATCTGCAGTGCTGCTCAGAGACATTTGTCACTTTGTTTTGTCCACATGTCTTGTAAAATGGGACTAATTGCACATTTGCACGTCTGTCGTCATTGAGCGTTTATGTAAGTTGTCTCTGTTGTTTTCCGTTGTGCCCTTTCTTTGCTTCAGCAGTGATGCAATTTCTACATGTTAATCAAATCATGTCACATGCCTTTATTTTTCATAGATATTTAATGTATCTTTGGGATGGGAGATAAATATTTCTGATCTGGTTGCTGTTATGTTCCCTGCAGGTGTTTCTCTCGGTCAGATCACCTGGCCCTGCACATGAAGAGGCACATCTGAGGGCAAGCAGAAAAGGAGTGGGAGAGAGCGAGAAGCAAGAGGAGGAAGAGGAGGAGGAGAGATAGAAGGAGAGAGGGATGGGCAGTCGAGCTACCAATCGCCCGCCTCGTTCACCCTGTCCAAAAACCAGTCGGCGGCCATGACGCCCGCAGGGCAGAGCATCCATCTGAAAGGGCCGTGAGGATAGAAAAGACCGACCACCGTCCCATCAGAGACAGGGATTGGAGGAAAACGAGGAGTAGCTAGATTGTTGTTTTTCTTTAATATTACACATTCACACACTTGCAATAGTAAAAAGTCCACATACTTGTTTTTGACTGCATCATGCTGGTGAACCCCGGCTGCTCTCGTGCAGCTCCGGGGTCTTGGACACTGCCAAAAAAACATATACCCATTTTGCTTGCTGAAACATTACATCGCATTTTTTCCTTCTTTGTATTGAGTGCATTAGTCATAAGGTCACTTCAGGTGAAGAAAACTTTAAATAGCCGTACAGTCAGATATTAGTGCTTTACTGGCTTTTGAAATCAAATACTCAGCTTTTATCTTTTGTTTTTTATGTACTGTTTCTCATACACGGAACATAAGAAAAAACCATCTGCCGCAGTCAGCTTCAGTAATCTATGTGAAGAAAACAACAATGCCAGATCTGCAGGAGAGAGACTATACGACTTCTAGCATGGCTGACAATCGAACCCAGGGGTCGGACACTGGGTGTTTCGGGGCACCCTGGGACCTCAGTCAGCAGGTGCCACTGCAGCTCTCAGGCTCTCCTTCAGTGGGTGTTTGCAAATCTCACCTTCACAGAGACGCCTGCCATCTCCGCAGGCTGTCTGACAGAAATGCGCAGCGACACTTTCTTCCTTTTTTTTTTTTTTTTTTTTTTCTTTTTTTACTTAGAGGACGCTAATTCTTCTTATTGTTATAACAAAGAATGACACTTTGTTCTTTTCTCTCTTAGAGAAAATGTCTTAAAATTCACTGAACTGTGTTAAAGAAAAAAACTGAAAATCTAAGATGACTTCAACAGAATGTGTGGGATGAGAAGGAGAGTGTTTTAATCCCCATGTGCACTGACTCTGCTTCTATGGTCTGTAAGCAACCAGTGGATGAACAAAAAACTAAATCATACCAACTCTCAGAAAAGGGATTTGTATTTTTTTGGACTAAAATAAAAGCAGAGAGCAGAGAGGTCTTTTTTTGTGTGTGCTGCTCCTTCTGCCCTGCGATTCACTCCAGCTGAAAAACAAAACCCTGGCATGACCCTCCATGGACTCGCACTCTACCAGAGTTAGGCAGAGGACGTGCTAAAAACTGGAAATGTGATTGTTTGGGGGGGTTTTTGTGTGTTTGTTTTTGTTTATTCTCAAAGTCATCCTGGAGCGCTTTAACAGACTCTGAGATATCATCTCCCTGGCAGCAGGGCGAAAGAGGAGGCAGAGGAGCTGTTTTGGATTATTCATGTGCGACTAAAGACGCCGACCGACCTCTGCTCGGTGGTACCGGACAAACACAGTCACACACCGGCCTGGTCAAATTTGCCTGTTTCGTATCCATTGACTGCACTAATTTTTTTCAATGTTATCTGTGCTTTTTTTTTTTTTTTTTTTCTACAACAAAAAAAATATAGAAAAAAACATGGAACGCAAAGAAAAAAATCATAAAAAGACTTTGAAAAATACGACACAAAAACAACACTATCGCTCCACACGTTGCATACAGAACAAGCACACATGCTCAGACACACACAAACACACACACACACACACACAAACTTACACAGCAGTTTCCTCGCTCACGGCTCTTCTTGAGATAAGACTAATAAGATTTAGGAAAATAATTATTAAACTAATGAACAGAGTTGGAAAACAAACCGCTGCATGGCAGGCTTTATTGCAAACACACACACATAACAGCTCATGAACACACACACAAACAAACACACACACACACACACACACTTCCTGGAATTATATGTTCTGCTCCCAAATCTTTTTTCACAGTAGGAATTTAGCAACTGTTGTTTAGTAGAAGAGTATCTTAGCTCTCGGCTGGAGGTAACAAATGATTCCAAATCCTTTGAAGTGAGAAATCAGCTTGTTCTCAGTTCCAACAATCACCCACACACATCCCTCGCTACAGTTTGTGCCTCTTATTTAATCAGCATTTCTACTTTAGAGACTCTGGTTACATGAGTATGTATGAGCCGCTGTTTTCATCAAAACTAAACACACATATAACAACTGCAGCAGGTCTTTTAGCCAGACTTACAACACTGTTAAAGACACGTTGATAAAGACAATTCTCTTATGCCTCACGGTGAATTTAAATGTCCTCAAGATGAATTCGAATGAATTTGCGTGACCAAGCAAAGCATTCTCACGTCGGGTCTGGGCAGCTTTTAACCACTACAGTAGTAGTGCTTTGGAGCAATGTTGTACATTATAAAACCCATTCTCAGTGTGTCTGAATGCAACAATGCATGAAGGAATGTAAATTTGCTGAGATTGTGATTGTGTCATCAAAATTGCTGCGGTTTTAAAGTTGGACTTAAAGCTACAATATGCAACTTTTGGAAATTAATCTACAGACAGCGTGAGACTGGAAATCAATCCACTCTACTTAGCCCAGACTGTCAGGTATTAGTCGTTATGAAGTTACAATAAAATATAAAACCGGCAAAAGGGTCAGTCTTGATCACAAACCTGTAGAAGGGAACATCTCTGCACTTCTGCCAGTAATGTTCATTCTTGGAACCCTTGTACAGCACCTTTACACATTTACATACGTTTTGTGGCATATTTCTACGAATAAAAAGTAACATGTTGTAGCTTTGATGTTTGATGAAAATAACGGCTTATTATTGTGATTCATTAACATAAAAATTATACATGAGAGGTGCAAACTGGTGCATGCACATCTTGTTTCCTGCCTGCTGAGTGGTTGCAGAAAAAAAAAAAAACTAGCCTTGCAATCAAGGCATTACTGATATCGTCAACATCAACACCAACACCGCTCCTCCATCCGCCCACCACCACCTATATGCCCCGTAGCGCACGCAAACAGTCTAATACTCACTGCTGCTGACTGGTGCGGCTGGGTGAGGGTGCAGGGTTCCTGATGCTCGCGGGGTGTTTCACATCCCAGTGTGCCCAGTCATCGTGCCAGTCGGCCTTGCAAGCCTTCATTAGGTGAAACGGTGAAAACATTCCCCTTCAGGGGGTTTATGGTGCAGCTTCGAACAATCGATACCAAAAACCTCCAGCGTGGAACTGCCCTTTAGCCATGGGCAGAGTCTCCCTGGTCAGGAGAGATCAGCGGGAGACCGCCTCCATATGAGGCCTCAGTATCCAGCGGCAGCTTTCTCTACTAACTCTCTCTTCCTGCTAAATATGACATACAGCAACCCATATTCGAAGTAAGTCGAGTGTTTCCTGTTTGATTTCCTTTTTGTTACCAGTTTCTGTTACAAAAGCTGTATTGATGCTTGTTTTCTTCAGCTTGGGTGACTCACACCAAAGTCACACCAAAACGTTGAGACTTGCAAAGGGATGTAGAGGGAGCGCTCCTAAACAGGACGTACAATCACAGAAGGTTGGGGATCGTAGCACTTTTGAGAGGCTTTTGATGGCGTGAGTGCGTATTTGTGTGTGTCTGGATCCCGTTAAGGAAACTGTGAGGGAGGCAGTGGTTCCGGAAAGTGGTTGAAAACTAATTTCTAACTGTGCAACATGTGAGAGAAATGTTGATACATTTACTGTTGGAAGATGTTTTTAATATAAGCAATGGCTGATAATGTGTTTATTAGCTTTTTGGTTTATGCCTTTCATACATTCAGACAAGTCACGGAGCTTAAAGTTAAATTAAAGAGTTGCAAACTTGTGTCACGCACTTCTCAGCCAGACTCTCAGATTAGTGTGGGTTCTTTTTTTAAGTATTATTATTGTGGTGAGGGGGGCACTGAGGACTCATCGTTAATTTCCTTTTTTTATTTGAATCCAAATTCATCATTGTGTATTGTGATCGTTTGAAAATTTGGTTTAAAACAACAACAAAGTCTAAATCCGATTTTAAAACACAATTTTCTGCACAAACGGTGCAATTGAAACATTTTATACTTGGTGAAATTAAATGAAAATGCTAAGTCAGCAGCTCATTTACATTTTTTGCTCATTTGTCATGTCATTTCGTATTGCTAGACTCATTTTCTAAACTGCTAACACCGAAAGAGGACCCAATTCACAGAAACCTAAGAGGATATGCATGATATTGCAGCCTAAAACTAATTTGCATCCATAAAGATATATTAACATATCACCATTTTAAGTGGAAATCAATGAAAAGATGAGTCTTGTTGAGCCTTAAGTACTTTCCAAAAGGTTGCTTCCTTTTCACGTGTGTGTTTTGTGTTTGACGATTACACGCTGGGAATTTCATGTGCCGTTTTTTAATGGAAATGTTCGAATGCACAGTTAAAATCATAGTGCTGGCCAACATTCTCAAAATTTTGCTTAGAATCTGTCCCCTTGTTAATTAAGATGCCTGTTGACATCTCAGCGATCTGAAAGCCACTTCAGAATTTGCATTTCATTCCCCTCTTGTCTCTGTGTCACAGTGTTGCTCTGGGTCTCCTGTCGTCTCTCAGGCTCCTTCAGGCAGTATACCCACTGTAGCCAGCAGATATGGTGTAGACCAAACACAAGATCCATTCAGATATTTGTAAAAGAGTCTAACCTTTAATGGAAAAGGCATTTTAAAATGGATATCAAATCCATAAATCAGCTCTTGCTTTTTATCTCATGGATTTCAGATAAAATAAATTACCATTTATCTGAAGTCCCTTCAGATATTTAATCCACTCCGTGTCCCCCAACCCTCCCTCTTCCTTTACACTTAAAGTGCCATTCTTGCTTCCTTCCACCCCATCCCACCATCCTCGCTCCATCTCTCCCTCTCTTTCCACAGCAGTTGTCCATGCACATCAGCTGCAGGAATGATGAATGCACACTTTATACATTTTTGCCCAAAGATTTGCATATTTGCCAGTAAACTGCTGTGAATGTAGAAGCAGTGGAACGAGCCGAGAGCCAGAGACGCAGAAAGGGGAGTAATGGATGTAAGGTGGAAGGAGGGGGATTGTTTTTCTTACGCCGCCCCATCAAATCTTAATTAGCAGCATGTTCCAACTCTACATGCTTCATATCATTCTCAGTCTCTTGTCTACTGTCAGCTGGAGCCGAACTCATACTTCACAAATGTAAAATATCTTCTCATGGTCTTATAGGGTGCCCAGTGTAGTGGCGCTAGCTGCTTAAGCAGGAGTGAGGTAGCTTTAGTTGAAATTAGCTTCTTAGCACACTGCAAATAGCACTAAGTCTCATATTTCAAAGTGAAAGGTGGCGGGAATCTGTGGAAACATTAAACAGGGGTCTGTGGTAACCATGGCTACATCACCAACCTCCAACTGGATTAACATTCGCATAAATCAAAGTTTAGAGCAAATCAAGAGGAACTGTAGTTGCTTTCACACTGGGAGGTTGGCTCAAATGTGGGAGAGAGTCACTTAAAGGCTTTTTGCAAACTCAGACGTAGAAGAGCCCAGTTCAGTCTGAACTCAGCAATTAGCACAGAAACTCGGTTTTCTTTTCTTAAGAAAGTCAAGCAGACAAGTGCGAAAACGGCTTTAACACATCACGTTTGACCACATGCAGCTGTTTGGACATTTAGATAGCCAGGCTTCAGTTTCCACAGATGAAGGATTATTGCTTCTGGCAGCTTTTGTAAATAGCATGAGATCTTAAATACAGACCGCTCTGTGTGAAATGAACCTTATGTGGCGACAGCACCGTCAGACATTTCAGCATTTCTATAGATCTGCTTTAGTTCTCGCAAACGTTGCACTACATGATCATACTTAGCTA
This sequence comes from Channa argus, assembly GCF_033026475.1. Lineage (NCBI taxonomy): Eukaryota > Metazoa > Chordata > Actinopteri > Anabantiformes > Channidae > Channa > Channa argus. The sequence continues at coordinate 9,181,895 of NC_090205.1, forward strand.
CGTATAATTGCACTCTCCATGTGCGCGCACTGCTAGCATAGTCTGTTGGAGCACTCTGTCAAATATCCACTTAACATTTGTTACATGTCCAGGATGACTTTTGGCACCAAGAAATATGTACTACATGTCCACTTGCGATAGGTCCAATGCCTTTATCATCATCATCACCATCAGTCTGGGGGGGACTTTATTGTACTTTAGTCATTCTGTGACTTGGTTCAGTTTTCTTGGTATCAGTGGCATCCCAGAGTGTCTGTCTATTTCTACTGTGTTTATTCATGCCCCACGTGTCCGTATACGAGAGATTCACAGATCTTTACCCCTCTCCTTGTGTCTGTACGTTTCACCTCACCCAGTCGAAACCATAACACTCAGAGCTTCATGGGGCCCAACATGCACATAGTCTTCAGACATTGAGCTGTACTAGGACGTGTTCTCAAGAGCTATGCAGCTTGTGAGCTCCAAGCAGTTCTTTAGGGAGACTGCAATAACTTATCCACCTTTCCAGCTACAAGTCCTTGCTCAGTACAGTTTGGTTTCCATCTGTCGTCCTTGTAGGTGCTTTTCTGCCAGTTTATCAGTTAGCTGATGCATTATTGCAAAATTCATTAATGTGTTTGGCCTGTCGTCTCCCTGCATGTGTGAAGAGGATTGCTGCCAAAATTTCTATTTATTTATGGTTCATAGATCCATAGATCTTCGTTTTGATCAATAGATCTTCAGTTTGGGATAAAAAACACCTACTTTGAATGTTATCGTGCCATTCAGTGGCCATTGCTTGTTGTTATCGGCACCATATGGCCCAGCAGGTGCCTTTACACCAGTAAGCTCATTAGTTAATTTATCATGCAATAATATGCACCACAATGTCATGTTGTTTTGGCCCCAAATATATGCTCCAGTTTAGCAACAAAAACAAGACGGTTAGGGCTACAGAAAGATCGTGTAGTGAGTTTAAATAATGAAACTACATTGACTAAAGCTACAACCAATTTTAAATGGGGAAACAAACTGGTGTCTCTTGTCTCAAAGACCTGTGTTTTATCATCCACCCTGACCACTTCCCAAAAAGGACTTTGCTGACTATGTATTATGTCACCAAATGCAACACTGCCACCTGTCATATTTACTATATTATATATTTACATATTTACCGAGCCACAACTATGGGCTGATAATGATACAGATCATACCAGTCAATTTGTAATAAATGCTAAATCACCATTCAGTGACATGAAATCAATCGGCTGATAAAACATCATTGCAAAAATGTCCAATAATAAAAAATGTACGAATATATGACACCTGTAGATTAGTTCAGTTTGAGGTTAGGACAACATGCTCATGTTGTTGCCCAAGCGCATGTTCTTGCACTAAATTGTTCATCCATCTGCAGTGGAACTGATGAGCTATAAGGAATAGGAGCCAAATTAAGACCCATATTGGAGAAAAAAAAAAATAAATAAATAAAAAATTAAGAGGGCTGGCTATAGCTCAGTTGGTAAAGGCAGTTGCTTACGGACCACAGGGTGAGGGGTTCGATCCCCGGCCCTGGCTATATGTCGAAGTGTCCCTGGGCAAGACCCTGAACCCCTAACAGCCCATTCCCCCTCCCCAGCGATGCAGTGCCGGTCCAAGCCCGGTAGAAATTGGGGAGGGTTGCGTCAGGAAGGGCATCTGGCGTAAAAACTGTGCCAAATCAACAAGCAGACAATGATTCGCTGTGGCGACCCCGAACCCACGGGATAAAGCCGAAAGGAGAGTAGATTGGAAAAAAAACATTAGTTTTTAAAATGGTACTGATTAGCATCCACAAACTAGTAATGTGACAGAAGTGATTTTGGTGTCAATCCTCAAGCCACGGTTTGGGAAAAATTGCCAATCCAATGTTGTCATTTAGTGAAAGCTGGTATTTTAGCACCTTTCAAGCGTCTAGTGTGTGTACCAAGTCATCTCAAATCACCTGTTAGGGAATAAAAACTATATTGTCTTGGATGAATGGACACATAGAAAAATGAAGAAGACAGCAGATGTGTTTTTTCCATCACAACATCCCTAACACTTGTCCTCCAGGGGCTCTGTAACTCTGATACCTTTCATACCAACCTTTGATCCATAAACCTTCACTTCACACCCGCCTTCCTCTCCTCCGTCACCTGAGGTTTTTTTATTTTTCTTTTGGTTTTTATTTTGAGTTGTCTTACGATTTTTTGCTGTACAAAGTGTTTAAAATATTATTTGTATTATATGATGTTAGTATGGTAATGTTCTTTATTAAGGATGAAGAAAATTTATTTTTGTTACTGGTCTGTTTCATAATTCTTTTCTAAATTGGTATTGTAAGATATCTATGCAAGAACTGTTAAGTGGAGCATTTTTATTTAAGAATGTAATATGTGTAATAAACGGTAGAATCTGCTCATGTCTCTCTAGAATTTTGTACATTTAAAAAATAAATCACTGAACTCCATGAACAGGTCTATACATATACATTTTGTTTTTTTTTTTGTCCTTTCAGCTTATCCCGTGAGTTCAGGGTCGCCACAGCGGATCATTGTCCGCGTGTTGGTTTGCCACAGTTTTTACGCCGGATGCCCTGCCTGACGCAACCCTCCCCAGTTCCTACGAGGAAACCGACACAAGCATTGGGGAAACATGCAAATTCCACACAGAAATACCACAGTCTGCAGGTAGATTTGAACCAGGGACCTTTCAGCTGTGAGCGAGCATTGCTAAGCGCTTCATCACCGCGCTGCCTTTCAAACACCAGTTGTAGAGGCATTTTATTTCGAGGGACTGTATGTGGCAGTGGAATAAGGGAGTATTGTTACAGCTCATTTATGAACGGACAGTCAGGACAGCAGGGCTGGGGACAGGCCCACAATCTCACTGGTCTTCCCAGGTGACATCCCCCTGCCAGAGTGAGAAGTGGTGGGTACCTGATGTTTTGCAGATAAAGTAAGAAAGGGCCAGATTGAGGTGGTTTGGACATGTTCAGAGGAGAGACTGTGAATATATCGGTAGAACATTGCTGAGGTTGGAGCTGCCAGGCAGGAGGTCTAGTGGAAGACCAAAGAGGAGATTGATGGATGTAGTGAGAGAGGACATGAAGTTTGTTGGTGTAAGAGAAGAGGATGCAGAGGACAGAGTTAGATGGAGGCAGATGATTCGCTGTGGTGACCCCCAAAAGGGAACAGCCCAAAGGAAAAGAAGAAACATCTTCTTACAGAGCTCTGCCTCCTCACAGCTAGAAGGTTGTGGGTTCACGTCCCGGCTGACTGTGCCCTTTATTAGTGGAGTTTCCATGTTCTGTTTCCTGCAGGTACTGTGGATTTCTTCCACAGACCAAAGACATGTATGCAGTTACAGATAATGGATGGTTTGGTTAAAGTATATACAATCCATATACTGCATCAAAAATTCTTGAACCCCCTGTCAGACAGATGCGTTTAGACACTGAATTGGGGGTTTGTCACAAGTTTGTCTGCCAAACTGCTCTGGACCTTGAAGGATTCATCATTTAAATTTGAAACAACATTACATTCCTTAATTTAAAAACTGAGAGAACTGTGACTGATTACAAGATATTTTATTAGTATTTGAGCTGCAGCTTGAAGGAAAACACATTCAGCATTAATATAAAGCTGGCTTTATACTTGTGCAATAGATCATTTGAGAATATCCGTCATGCTTTTATCGTATATCTCATATTCATTTTAACTGAAGAATAAGCCACAAACCGAGGAACAAAAACAAATAAAAGGCCCCGTTCAACATATGCTATGGGAGCCACAAACTGAAAGACATAAACCGACTACAAATGAGGCTGTCATGTTTTTTGCAGCCATTTTCACCTCTTTGTGGCTATTTTGTCCGTCTTTATGACTGCTCCTTGGCTCTTTGGTAACTTCTGGTCTCTGTGGGATTGTTTTGCATCTCTTTGTGGTCATATTGCATCTGTTAGCAGAGCTCCATGACTTTGAATCAAGAAATATTAACATTCACTCCACACAGAGACTCCGGCCCAGGGGGCCCCTGACCTCCCCAGCCTGTGGCCAGTAGGGTCGTTAGGTAATTCATCCATGTCTGAATGCGAAAAAAGTCATTGAGTCATTGAAAAACTTTTTTACAAATAATTTTTTCATTTCTTGACTTCTTATCTAGACATAGGTGTTGTCTCTAAACTGTTAAAGCTTTGGATTATCTCGAGGTGTTTATGAACATATCGCAGATTTGTTGATGTGGTGTCAGAGTTTTGGAGCCCACCTTAATTATAGGATGAATTTAATTGAGGTTTTTCACCTCAATTCAGTCTGCAGGCCTTCACTGTTGACAGGACAGGCAGAAAAATCAAAATATAACCTTCTCAACAATGACTGAAAAAACCCCTATACCGGCACCCAGATGGACACATCCTGTCTTGTCGCCGGCGGAAGTGCAGACACAGCCATCTCATAACTACAACAAAACGGCTTATATTCTCAACACTGGTGGTAATTAAGCTCTTTATTACAAATTAAAACAATCTCATGAATATCTATGGGTCTCCCCTGCCTGTAAATGGCCTCTTCAAGGCTGCTGTGACTGTCCTGGTCTTTAATTAGAGCAAACCTGTAACTGACAGAGCCGACATACAAACCAATGACACGGAGAGTAGTTGAGGTAATTAAATAATTAATGGGTAATTGGGGATCAATTAAGTGTAAGAAAGACAAATTTTATACAGCATGTCTGCTCTGTAAGTTTGTCCTCCTACATAGAAATTGCTAATTAACTCATTAAAAGGGACCAAACAGCGATTGTATTTTATGCACTCCTCTTATTTAATTCATCCTAACTTGTCTCTTGGCTTTTCTGTAAATACAGACTTTGCACTTGCACACATCCTTATGTTTTCTTTGCTTATGGAGCACTTACGATGCTGGATGAAGACATTTCAGCAAAGCCAACGACGCAGAGGATTATTATCGTTTTCTCAGCAATGGGCTGTGTTGGCTAAAAAATGGGAATTCACAATGCTGATTAGCGTGGGCATTTTGAAGTTTTGCAAGCTTATTCACTTCTTCTCGGAGGTGAAAAAGGGAAGCGAGTGAGCTGTTTATAATCTTATTCAGCAGCATTAGTCTGTGCAGTGTTGGGAAGTGTTTACAGAAGCAGCAACCATCAGCTTTCTTTACCAGGAGAAATAAACACAAATGTAGTGGACTGCACCAGTGACTATTCTATACTTATCTCCCAGAAGGACTGCGTCAGCTCATTTGAGTGACTCTTTGACCGCACTGTCCACCACCATCTATCCAATATAATGCTGCTTTGTACTCGGGGACAATATCACAACAGCTGTGCACACAACAACTGAAAATGATCCGTGTCAACTAAAAGGAACCGTTAATCCATCTAATGCACATCACACATCGAAAAGTATCATCATTCATTTTGAGACAAGCTATACAGGGCCTACAAAAAGTATTCCTTCATTTTTCCAAGTTTTCAGCTTCGTTATATTACATTGGACCATGGCTTTTGCAATCACTTACAGTAATTTCAGTTTTATATTAGTAATTAATCTGGATTACATTGTAGAAACCTTTTTCACTCTGATGCAAAATCTTAAGAAAAAAACTGTTGCTAAAAAGGCCAAAGCAAAAGGGCCATGATTCAACATAATAAACCAAAAAGTAAAAGGAGGCGAATATATTTTCTCAGGCACTGTACACATGTCATATATTTGAAAATGTCCGCACACGATTGCTAGTGTTACAGAGGTGTTGCTACATGTATGTTTCCTTGTTGGACAATAGGAACTTATCGTTAGATTGGGTCCATTTTAATATTAAGATGTGAAATCAAGTGGAGAGTACACACACACACATGAACACACAAACTGAGACTTACTAACACTACACACCCACCCACACAGAAGAAGAGTAGGATACTGAATATCGGCCCCTCAATAGCAGATTATTTAGTAAAGACTCAACCATCTGGACTAGATAATCATTTATTTACAGCAAAATCCTATGTATTGGTCTGTAGAAGTGATTGTGCAAAATGATTGGACTTTTTCTTGATTCGATTTAAACTTTGGATTCTAACACAAAAATGAATGCTTTCTAATAATAAAGGATTTCTAAAAGATATGGTAATATGAAGAATTGTAGATAGAATACAAATATCGTATTTTAAAAAGTGAAACCCTTTACATTATAAGCCAGAAGATCAAGGGGTCAATTCAGTTTGAATATATCTTTGATTCAGAAGATGATGCAATTTATTTTGATCATTTATTAACATTAATAAATATTACTAGCAACCCAATATTTCTTGTTATAAAACAGTAGCCTGCAGCAGTTTGTTTTGGTGCACTTGGATGTGATATGTTGACTAAAGGAACCGCGAGCTCCCACCATGCTGCTTGGACAGGTGTGTTCCTGGTGTTCTGGGTTGTTTCAGTCTGCCAAATTCAATACAGCTCCTGCCAGAATCTGGAGGTGGGAACCCTGATTAGCTGTGACTCTTGTCTTCCTGAGTTTCAAACACTAGCTCTAAGATGGAATCTGCGTTGATAAGCTTTGCCTGCTCGCCTCCGGATTTAAGTTTTGTTCCAGTCTTGCTGCATCGCCTCTACGCTTGCTCACTAGATTAATGCAGCACCATATTCGGTTCATATGGGTGCAGCTTGTACATATATAGTAGTGATGTTAACAGAGGGGGAAGAAGGCAAAGGAGCTTCTCTGAAACTGTAGTGGCTTAGTCTGCAGAGGCCAAAGGTCAGGCATCTGGACTCCCGAAGGTCACCAGAGCAGAGGAAAGTAGTGTGTGTAACTTGTGTCTTTTCGTGGTTAGATAGATGATCTAATTGCAGCGGGTGTCCACAAAGGTCCTCAGACAATCAAGTCTTTAGCTTATCTGCTACTTACAGCCACTCAGGAGGTCAAACACACATTAGACTGCTATCACCACTAATCTCTGTCTCCCTGTCAGTCTCTGTCTGCTCCCTACTCCTCTCTCGCACACACACACACACACACACACACACACACACACACTGCATGTGTGTCAGTAACCAGGTCATGGACAGCCATTTGGAAGCCCTTCATGTAAGCAACAAATCTGGTTTCTCTTAATTACGTTCAGGGGTTAGAGAAACTTTGTAAACTTGAAATTTTAATGAGAAAAACTCATCCTAAATATTGTATCAGCTTCTGCTCAAAGACTTAGTAGAAGTAAAACTGAATTTCAGGTTCCTACAGCTAAATATAAATCTTTATACAGTAGTCGATTTAAAGTGGCCGTTCTTTCCTACTTGCAACTTAACTTTTGTGATTTTAGGTGATCATGAGCAAGGCCATATGTAAAAAACACAAGCAGAATGGATATTATGACGTATGATTTGTGGTCTTCTGTTTTGAGAACACTCTCCTTGTCACATCCACCAGCTCAGTTATGTTGGGAGATATTTCCACCGCTCTGCTAAGGACTAGCCCAGAAAGTTGGTGTGTATGGAGAGAGGTCAGATAGAGCCAAAGAAGGAAGTGGAACGTGCAGGAGCTAAAAACAATGGGGCCGGCAGAGAAATAAGCAGATTTTGGAATTGTGTATCATCCCAAACTGTTTCAGTAGAAATATGCATTTAACACATCAAGACACATTCACTGTGTGAGTAAAAATAGCCAGGGGGCTTCTGCACTACAGCAACATCTGCAATACATGTCTAAATGTTCCCACCAAAAATATCTCAGTCTTCAGCATGATTTATGGTCTTATGTTGAATCTAAGTGAGGCTACACAAATGTCTAAGCCATTGTGAGCAGTAATACTGTTTGCTAGTGTGTCTGTGTCAAACTGCAATTCCCCCACCAAACCGCACATTTCTGAGGGTAGTTTCTGTGCCGTCCTGTTGTTTTTTCTGAGCGACAGTGATTTTTGTTTTTATTTTTTTGTTGTTTTTTTTTTGTTTTGTTTGTACAATGTACACAATGAAACTGATCGGATCATGTTGGACTTGGAGCTCATAGATGTTGACCTGCAAGGCAGGAAGTACAACCGATGTCGTAATAGTGTTTGTTGCAGCGATCCAAACCACTACACTGGAAGGTGGCATAAAATGCTGTCCCCTACAGACAGGGAGGAGACACGATGTGATTGCTGTCCAGCTGCATGTAAATGCAGATTTCCTGTTTTTGTGTTAAAAAAATGAGCTTAAGAAACGTCTTATTCTTAAACTCATTCTGCTGTTTCTAAGTGTCACATACTGTTCTACACAATCTTTACAAAAGGACAGGGTTGGAGTTTAAAATACACACTTTTAGGTTTTAGTAATGTTATCTGTAACCCTACAAGAACCTATCCTGTTATCCTTGTTTGATTGCATGGAAATAGAAATGGAATGACCCTTTTATAGCACTCCTGCTGCCTGAATTAACCATAATGTTGTTCATTGATAATCATTAAATTAGGGTGTTTGTTCTTGGTTTGTTTGCTTTTTTTTATTTGATATTTATAGATTTTTACAGTTTTAAACATTGCTGATATCAAAGCCTCACATAGTTCCCAGTATTTGTAAATTGTCTTATTACTCCGGCTGCATGAAAAATCAATGAGCACGAAAGGTGTTTGTGTAACATCATATTTAAAGCTTTGTTATACGGCCAGTGATAGAAAATTGTTTGCCAAGTTCCAGAGGAGGAACACCCACATGTACACTTTGAACAGTAAAGCGTCTGCATCCCAAATCCCTGAATGACAAAGTGGAATTCGGATGTAATCAGGTAACATTACAGCTTTATCCGCAACAGTAATCTAGGAAATTGTCGTCTTTGTGCAGCCGATGAGCACTGCGTGTTCTGCTTATCGCACAGAGTCAAATATCCAACAGTGATGTCTCTCAGTCACAGTCAGAGCTTCTATTATTTGGTTGACTTTATCACCGACTCTACAGTAAAGCTTTAAATTATTCAGTGCATGCACAGATAGAGAGAGCAGGAGAAATAGGGAGGAGGCATTATCTTTGACAGCAGCCTCTGTTTTTGTCCTCTACTGTCTCACTGCACATCAGTTCAGACAGTATGCACCAGACTAAACCCTATTCTCCGTTCTCCTTTCTGCTGTTTTGTGAATGGTTTCTTATTCCTCGGTTCGCTCTGGAGTTGTATTAGTGGACCTCTGGGCTAAATGTGTCCCATATTCTATGTTTGTGTAGTGTCCTGTGGCGTCTTCTTGTGGTATTTGTTTTATGTGATACTTATGTGATACTAAATCTGCAGAAAAAAATGAAGTAAATTAAATATATTTAGACACTGTTGATGATTAAAATTTAAAACAATTCCCATTAATTATTAGCATAACTTAGAGTCTTCTATTAACTTCACAGCAAGTAAGCATAAGTATGAATATTACTTTAGGCAAACGTAATGAATTCACATTTGCTTGGGGTGAATTGAAGCTTTGCTTTCAAGGATGTTCTTATTTTACCTAGTACCAAATAACATACAGTATTTATATTCAGGAAATTCAGGAAAATTACAGGAAACTCAAAAAAAATAAAGCAGTGACTTGTTAAATTTGATGTTTTCTGTATCTACCTTTCAGATAGACAAGTCACGGAAACACAGACAAACTGGCTCATATAATTTCACAACAACAGTCTGAGCAAAGTCTTTATGCTTCTTTGCCTGCAGCAGCCATAAAGGAAGACTTTTATTTTTTTTTGGCATGTATGTCTTTCTTCAAAACACCTTCACAGAATTCCTTTATACATCCACTTGAACTTATTGATTAACTGATTAGATTTTAGTGGTCAAAGATCAAAGTCAATGTGACAGAGGGAATTTCATCACATCTGGCACAAACGTCCACTTGGACTCATGGAGGAAGTGAGTAGAATATGATTCTGGACAGATACTCACATAAACCGCAGTTTCACACACTTACTTTTAGTTCTTACTGTGCTCATGCACTTTGCTAACCTTTAAAAGCAAATGTTTAAAACTGTTTCTCTGTCTCATCCTTACTGTTGACCTCCCAGCTGGCCAAGTCTGCAGGCAGAAATCTACTTCACCAATGATAAAACAATATACATATATCTACATGTACAAAACAATTTACAATCACATACATAAAACAATATAGAAAGAGGGGACCACAGAGCTTCTGAGGGCTCTTCAGAGATTTAGACATTTAAAGTCTCTTAAGATTCTGGAGAAATATCTGTATCATTTTTGTGTGTGTGTGTGTGTGAAATTGTAGAAGTGGATTTAAGAAAAAAAGGGAAAGAAGTTGTTGAGGAACAATGTGAAATGTCTGAAAGTCAGATTGATAATTCATTCCTAATCTTAAACTCTCTGTTTTCTGCAGCTGGTACATCCTGCAGTAGCCAATGGTAGAAGAGGAAAAGGAAGAGGAAACCTGAATTAACACGCGGAAACACACACACACACACACACACACACACATACACAATCAGTTTCATCTGACTCATGCTTTTGGGTCATTGTTTGAACATCTGATGATAAATGTGCAACAAAGAACATAAAAAGGAGACAGAGCATGGGTTTTCTTGCAATATACATATCAAAGTTAAATTAATATCATCTCAATTTTACGCAAATATAAAACACTTAAATAAGTAAATAAAATGGGTATGAAATTCCTGTATATAAGATGAAAAAGCTTGAACTTTTTGAGTGTTGCATGTAGTGGAGCTGGAGACTTGAGGGAGACCAAAAGACACAAGCACGAAGACAAACTTGACCCTGGTTCAAAGGTCGGGCTTTTATTGTTTTCTAATGCATTGTAACACAATACCTAAGAACCTAGACTAAGCGTGTAGGTATTGTGTGTGTATAATGAAAGCAGTCACTGCCATCGTTCATTCTTTTTTCAGTGAAGGCATCATTTACAAAACAGTGTCAAGATAGTCAAAACAAGTGGGTATCATATAATCCCTACTGAGCTTTAGTTAAAGGATGACGGGAGAATTTTCTACTAAAGAGACTTGAGTAGATATGCAGTGTGCTGACAACATATTAATCGCAAAATGATCAACAAATGATCTTTTGTGATTAAGGGATCTCATCACAAACTCCATAACAAGGAGGACAATAAGCACTGTCGGTATACGGTGCACAGAGGGGTGGAAAGTGACCAAATATAAGTACTTTATGACTGTACTTAAGTATATTTTTCACGTATCTGTACTTTTTACTAAAGTAGATTTAACTATGGTTACTTTGATTTTTATTCCACTGAATCTAAGATGAAAGACGGTATCTCTACTTTTTATCCCACTACATTGCTGTTCCAAGTTGCGCTACAATCACATTACTTTACAGATTTTGTAATAAAGCACTTTTTCCATTTTCTCCGTCCATGTTCTTATTTAAAATACTTATTTGACATATTAGCAGTACTCAAAGTGAGCTGGTGGGCAGTAATTTTACTCTTAGCTTCCTGAACTTGAACCTGGTGTTGACTACCTCTTATTCCCACTTGACTTAAGGAGTTTAGAAATAAAACTGAAGAAAATCAGATCTTTAACCCATCATTAATGTCTATGACCATCGAGTAGATATTAGCCCCGCAAACTTAAAGCGGCACTGGTTCACAGAAAAGGACAAAGAAATTTTTAATACTCTAAGGAAAATATAAATCATGTACTTACTTACTTTTACTAGAAATTTCAGCGGATACCTATACTTTTACTAGAGCTCATGTTTATTTGTACTTTTACTTAATTACAGTTTTTGAGTACTTTTGTGTGGGAGAACACTTTCCCTCCCCACAAATCAGAGTACGGGTCCTGACTTTAATTCCTAACAGGAAAATGCACAGTCATAAATTGCGCTACCGAGCTTCTATCGTCCCGGGTTCCGGCTCTATCTGTGTTGTCCTTATGTTCAATAACCTCTGACAGTTCACACTGTGAGCCCACCCTGGAAGGTAAGTGTGTGTGCGCGCACGTGTATAAAAAGACAGGATGAGTCTGGCCGTGGTGTTACATGAGTATTTGCCTTATCTTTAGAGCACTTGTGGCATTTCTCAACGTTGCCATCACTTGATTATTGGAGAACATAACCAGGAGATTGATTCATCATGAAAATAATTAGAAGTTGCAATTAGATTGAAAAGAGCTCCACCTCGATCAGCTACAACTTATTTTACATTGAACGGAGTAGTAGGCTAAACTAATGATATGTAATATCATTAATGACCTTTTACTGCATTGAGTTCTTTTGTTTACTTTATGTATATTCTGTTATCATACACACTTTTGATTTACATTATCAGTGGAGTTTTAGTACTATTAGTTAACTAAGGGAGGAGAATCATTTTTTCATTGTACTTTATCATAATTATAGTAGTATTAGAAATAATCATCATCATCATCATCACAATCAATATAAATCAAATCAGCAGCTTTCGGCTTGTCACTTCAGAGGACGCCACAGCAGATCGTCTTCCGCACGTTGAGTTTTTTTTTCTTTAATGCCGGATGCCTTTCCAGCCGCAACCCTCCCATTTTAATGGAACTGGCACCAGGGAGGTGCTTGATGGCTGGGCGGGGCCACACCTGGTGGGCTGCATTCCAACCCAATGTTCTACCACTGAGCTATGAGCTATAATGAAACTATGGTATTTTTGAGCTGGTTTCATACTGTGAAAAACTCCTACTGTTGCAAACCTAATCTTCCAAAAACCTGAGCTGTCTTGGCTTTACCTCGGTAGACTTAAGTACAGTGGAGCAGCATCACTATAGGAGCAGCTGACTGTGTCAGAAAAATCACTTAATGGAGCTTCAGCACTCTAAGTAAAAGCTAAAATTTTCCTAGATTAGTCTGTGTGTTTGTGTGTGAGAGAGAGTGTGTGTGCTGTCAGCCTGTCCTTGCTGTGTCCAGCAGTGACAGCAGAAGCTTTGGTCCTGTCACTGCTCATCGCTGCTTCACATCCACAGCGCTCACAACGTGTCAGTGTTTCTGTTCCACATGGAGGCCAGTGGGGCATCATTACCATCTGGCTATAAGGCTATACCGATGTCAAATATAGGCCAGTGAATACACACTCACACACACACATGCATACACGCACACTTACACACTGATCATCCACACAGTGTGCTCCTAGTGCTTGGAGAGCAACAGGGGGAAGGAGGCGACGTGGACGTGAGGCGAGCCGCTGTGACAGTCCGTCCAAATTGACCGCCAGCGCTCTGGTGGCAGTTGGCCTGGTTCCTTCTCATTGCACTGTGACATTCCCTCAATCAGTGCTGTATCACACACACACACACATGTAGAGCCATGTCCCCCAGGGACGCTCATTGTCTCACTAGACTATCCATATGAGTCATTCTTGCCCTGACTACAGCTTCCAGTAAAAACACATATACAAACACACACACACAGCTGAGATACCAATTTGTCTCTTTTTTATTCATCAGGAATAAAGCTCAACACATGTGGCCTGTTGGGAAAAGTAGAGTCCGAAATGACAGAAAATGCTCCCTCTTCGGTGTAATTGTGACTGTTATGGATAGCACACGTCCTTTTTACACGCGGTTTAGGTGCTGGGCAGTGGCTTCATCAGGGCTTGTTTGCTGTGTGCAGCTGTGGGAAACAATGCTGAAAAAACCGACAATAAATGTTCCATTGAATGAGAACAATGACAGAGGCGGCTGAAAAGCTTCACTTAGCTCCAGAACACACATCTGCATCTGTTCTTACTCACTGTATTGTGGTTTTGCTTGGTGCTCTCAGTATGGTACATACCAACAGGCTGGTCTGAGCTGGTGAGGGCTTGTGAAATAACTGTCCCCCGATCGTCCACTCTTTCAGGCTTGTGCGGTTCTGTTCTTCGGCCATCACTACAGGATGTCTTCATTTAATACTTGACGCTTCAGACTCGTCTTTACTTCCTGTTGCGGAGACTTGTAATACGATGCACATGTCTGCACTTTCTCCTAACAGGAACAATATTGCATTTCTATGCTAATTCCTGTGTCCAGCTTTCACTTCAAGTGGCTTTTTGAGGCTTGGCCTCATTTGATCTTTCTTTTTAATTCTTTATTTAATTTATGTTTGATTGAGGTCTGTCTTGTTCTACAGTCTAATGCCTGGCTGCATAATAAGGTTAGTGATAATAAGTTGTATAAACTTAAGTTTTGGTTGATCATCTTTGAATATTTATTTTAGTCAGTAGATTCACTTAAAGATACTGATGTGTCAAAATGGGAATAAGATATATGCACTAAATTAATTAATCTTCAAGTGTGTTTCCAAAAATTATATTAAATATTTAGAATATTAATTGCATGGTTCGCTTTTGGAGTAGAACTACATAAATAAGAAATAAACCCCATCGACCACACTATAGTGAAGCTGATTTCAGTCAGCCATCTAAACTCTGTGTTTAACAGTTTCTCTGGGACCCGATTGGGCTTGAGGTACATATTCATCATGATCTCCACTAAATTTAGAAAGAAGCACATGTTATTATGTATATGATGCAAAATGTTATAAATTGTTTTTGCGTAACTGGTTGAAAACAGACGAATCTACTGAGCTCATTCCTGGCGAGTTTCACCTTGTCCAGACGTCTTCTCGGAGCTGCTGGTCTCATTAATCTCCTGTTTTCTCTCTGCTGCCATCTTTCCTCTCTTTTTTCTTCATTCATCCCTCGCTCCTCCTCCCTCCTTTCCAGACAATGATCCAATTAGCTGCTAGCTGCCGTGGCACCAGTTGCCTGCAGATGTCAGATGCCTGTGAGTGTGTGTTTGTGTAACTGGCTCAGTAATTACCAGTTTTCTTTACTCCTGCAGCTCAGTAACCTTGTTCTGAGTTCTGACTCTGTGTCTCACACTGCTGATTAAAGCCTTTAAACTGTCCTATAGCTTTGTTCAGCTGCACTGCGGTGGAAGTTCTAGGCTGGGACGGTCACTGTGAAGTTGCACACGACGTGTGTGAGACAGTGTTCATGCATTTTAAATGGATTTACTGAGGTTCATTGTCCACTCGAAATGATACACATCAAAATGTCAAAAATCACAGGGGAAATACAGCACAAAGAGATGATGCTGAGCTGCAGGAGGACCTGGTTACAGACAGACGATGGCCTTTTATGGAAAAGTGGTTAAGTGTAGGCAATAAGGTCAAGTGGTTAGGGATAGAGGAAAGCCACTGGTCAAAGCAATAAGAACCAGAAACATAAAATAAAACACTGCCTTCCAGAAGAAAGTGGACAATATCTGGCCAAGGTTAAAGGTTGACAACACTATCTTGTCTTTGTCCTGTCCAATGCTAAACCCAAGAATTATAAAAAAAAAAAAAAAACTCATGTTGATTTTTTGTGAGCATACAAAATCACAGCTATTACAGTATAACTCTAAGTTTCTCTGGCAGAGGTAAAGGTTTGGGTTTGATGGTGTGGGTACTATGGTCCCCACGAGCATCGTAAACACCATTTTATAGTAAATCCTTCACATAAATTTGACTGAGTCGTCATTAATGACATCGGTGAGAATGAAAAAACTATCAGCTCCATTTAGCTGAAGGGAAGTGTGAGTGATAATTCTCTATCCTTCAACAACCGTGTCGTTAATTTAAGGACTGCTGTAAGTCACAGAGGATAAGTGTATAAAATGTACTTTTAATAATGAAATTCCTAAATCTAATATATGTCTGTTTATGTTTTAAGATTTTCCACTAGTGATGTGCCTCTGGTGTCAATAGAAATGTGTTAATACTGGCCCTGATTCACTCCTCATACACTAGTATTCGGTGTTTATGATTTAACCATGAGTGCGTTGATCTGAAGGTTTACGGCCTTACGGCAGTGTTTTCAAAAGCACCTCTGTTCTCCTGTCCACACTGAAAAGCAAGGCCTGCACTTAAGTGTATGCACTGCGAAGAACGTTTCTGAAAAGCCTGGGGGTTGGAATCTGCCGGCTGAGTGCGGTCTGAAGGCCAAATCAGCGGGAGAAAGAATCGTTTAAAAATCTAGCAGCGTTATTATGCACATGGTCATGGACAACGTGTGCATCCAGACAGAGAGATGCACTGTATTGCTTTGTGTTTAAACGTGCAGTCGTGATTTATCATCCATCAAAATTCTCCTCTTTTTTTCCCCCCTTTTGTTCTGCTTCTTTTCTCTCCATCCTCTGAGCCTCTTTCATCAAGGTCCCCAGGTCAAAGGGGGACAGCAGCTGCTAGAGGCTGTTTAGGATTGTGGGGGTTAGACCTCTTATGTTTAAGTTACAGCACTGACAAGGCAGGAACTCAGTAGGGGCTTCATCTTTACAGTGAGTCTCATAGTAATGGAAGCTCTAAATATCAGTAGATGCTATGTCATGTTTTATTCAGTAATTTTATAAAGTCGCACCAGAGATCAAACAATGAGAAGCTGCTTCGAATGTTATTCCTACATTCAGTGGTCATTAGCCGCAGTTCTTTATTGGGCTCTACCAGATCTCCTGGAAGCAGTTGTCATGCTGTTGATCACGGTTACCATAATAAAGGCAAAGGTAGTCAGGTTCAGACGCAAATACAAATTGGCAACACCAACTATGTATTTAAAGCCGAAAATAAAGATCTGAATTCATTTTAAAGTATTGTTTTGTCATTCAGATCATCCATACTAACCTTCATTGGACATCTGCTACGTCGTCAGACGACGTAACTGCTACGATGGTGAGTTGCAAACATCATATTTGATATGGATCGTATGTATAAAATGTGACCAGATAACATCTTTTTGTCTGCCAAAATATAAAATTTTGCAGTAAAATATGCGATCTTGCAGTTTGTCTCACTGCAGCATTATTGTTATGGTTGTGTTTCTCACAGCTGACTCCCAGAACAGCCGTGGTAGCTGTGCACAGATATTGCCCTTTTTGGGTGGGAGGGATGTCTCTTCTAACTAATTTTTTAAAAATCAGTTATTCTGCTTGATTTGTAAGCATTAGAGAGAATTCATTTGTTGTCCTTTTAAAAGAAAGACTACGTTAAAGCGCTGGGCCCAGTGTAGCAGAGCATCGAACCTGTCAGTCTGTGGGTTTATGAGCTGAGAGCACTTTAGCCAAATATTCTCTTCCTTTTCATTTTATACACTGTGTTCACTTTCAGGGCAGAAATCCGTATTTTTTCCCATCAGAAAAACAAAACGCAGAAGGTAAATCTAATAAAATTTTATGTAAAAGTGTTACAACCTTTCAGATTTATCTCACAAACCCTCAGGTGGTCCTGACCCTTACACTGGGAATCGCTACTAAGTAAATATGCCTCAGGCTGTAGCTTCTATTTGGCTGTATTACACACCTTATCAGAGCCCAGACCTCCATCACATATTGATTTATTTCAAAGTAAGTCTTATTGGCCTGAGATGTCAATATCACGGCACCTGTGTGAGAAATTTATTCAAAGGAGAATCAAGGACCTCTCAGGAGTTCCAACTAATCTGGAGAGGGAAAATTGCATCTGCCGGATTCCATTTATAAACACATGGAATTTATCGTAATGGAACTAAGTTAACCGAAGCTCATTCGCTCACTCTCATTAGCTTAAAGCGGCTGTAGGACTCAAATGACGTTTTAACTCCATGAATAAGTTTTGAAAATGTTTTTACCGGTAAAAGAAATGCCTATATACTGTACATTTTGTATTGTTTTTTATTTTTTTAAGCCCATTACTTAACACAAATACTGGATACAAGAATTTAAGTTTTTAAAAACATTATCCATTAAGCCTTATGGAGTGAAGGTTTTTAAACAACAACAGATCACTATAGCACAGGTGAATAAACTAAGACTTTGAGTGACAGACACCGTGTTGAGTGGAGGATTGTTTAAAATAAAATTAATTTAGAAAATTAGTTTGTGGAAGAAACACCATGCTGCTTCTTCACCCCTACATGCTCTGTTAGCTTCTTGCTAATATTTGGACAGCCTGTAATAAATTATGTCTTTTAAATGTATGTGTGGAATTCAAAATACTGCACATGTGCTTTTGTAAAGGAGACATTTGTGAAAGAGTCGGACATGATTTCACCACAGATCAACAGTTCATCATAAACAGGGCTGTAACCCTCAATGACGAGCAATGATTGGCTCTCACAGCTG